>NC_044385.1:58771310-59048810 GCF_006542625.1 Nomascus leucogenys
GGAAAGATCCACTCTCAATGTTGGCGGGCACTATCGGGTCAGTTGGGGACCAGAGAGAACAAATTCGGAAGGAGAATTGGTCTCGCCCTGACAGCTGGGAAAGGATTTTCTTCTATTGCCTGAGACAACAGAACTCCAGGCTTGCCAGCCTTTGGACTTCAAGACTCAAACACTAGCCACTCCTTGGGTCCTGAGGCTTTCAGCCTGGGCCAGGCTACCAGCACCCCAGGTTGACTCTGTGTGTAAGCATTGCATATGTACACAAAAACTTTGAAACTTCCTCAATAAATGAAGAGATTTTGTTTTTGTACATCTGCATTTGGGAAAAGGTGAAATTTCTCAAAATCTCAACTCTTTGGGGGGCTGCAGTGGTGACCTATTATGTTTTTAATTGATTTCATCATAAAATTTCTCAAGATTTCAACTCTGTGCAGGACTGTGGCAGTGACCTATTGTGGTTCTTGATTAAACTCATCAAGGCTTAGATTGTCCGTCACAGTTGTTTGTTTGTTGTTTTTTGAGACAGAGTTGTGCTCTTGTCACCCAGGCTGGAGTTCAATGGTGTGATCTCGGCTCACTGCAACCTTCACCTTCTGGGTTCAAGCAATTCTCCTGCCTCAGTCTCCCGAGTTGCTGGGATTATGGGTGCCCACCACCAGACCCGGCTGATTTTTTGTATTTTTAGTACAGTTGGGGTTTCATCATGTTGGCCAGGCTGGTCAACTCCTGACCTCAAGTGATCCACCTGCCTCGGCCTCCAAAAGTGCTGGGATTACAGGCATGAGCCACCGTTCCTGGCCTGTCACAGTATTTCACTTACAAACCTGGGTGCACACAGTTAGCAACCATAGTGAGAAATGTTTGTAAATTTCCATTTTTGACGTTTTTTTTTTTTTTTTTTTGAGATGCAGTCTCGCTCTGTTGCCCAGGCTGGAGTGCAGTGGCGTGATCTCAGCTCACTGCAAGCTCCGCCTCCCAGGTTCACGCCATTCTCCTGCCTCAGCCTCCCGAGTAGCTGGGACTACAGGCGCCCGCCACAATGCCCAGCTAATTTTTTGTATTTTTTAGTAGAGACAGGGTTTCACCGTGTTAGCCAGGATGGACTCGATCTCCTGACCTCGTGATCCACCTGCCTTGGCCTCCCAAAGTGCAGGGATTACAGGCGTGAGCCACTGCGCCCGGCCTGACCTATTTCTTTATGAACACAGTTCATCTGTTAACAACTGTTACACCTGTGAGACTGTCATTACTATGCCTGATAATTGCAAAAATATGCATATTATTGTCTATTTTATTGTGTAAAGTGGCCTATGACATGTTCTGTCATGTCTTTATATGATTCTCAGATAAATTCCCTTTTAAAAAATGTAAATAAGCTGGGTGAAGTGGCTTGTGCTTGTGGTCTTGTGTCCGGAATTGGTGGGTTCTTGGTCTCGCTGACTTTAAGAATTAAGCCGCAGACCCTCACAGTGAGCGTTACAGTTCTTAAAGGCAGTGCATCTGGAGTTGTTCATTCGTTCCGGTGGGTTCATGTTCTCGCTGGCCACAGGAGTGAAGCTGAGGACCTTTGAGGTGAATGTTACAGCTCATAAAGGTGGCACGTCCGGAGTTATTCGTTCCTCCCATCCGGAGTTGTTCTCATCCCTCCCCGTGGGGTCGTCGTGGTCTCGCTGGCCTCAGGAGTGAAACTGCAGACCTTCATGGTAAGTGTTACGGCTCATAAAGGTGGGGCGAACCCAAAGAATGAGCAGCAGCAAGATTTATTGTAAAAGAACAAGTCTTCCACAGTGTGGAAGGGGACCGCAGTGGGTTGCCACTGCTGCCTCGGGCAGCCTGCTTTTATTCCCTTATCTGACCCCATCCACATCCTGCTGATTGATCCATTTTACAGAGAGCTGATTGGTCCATTTTACAGAGAGACGATTGGTCTGTTTTACAGAGAGATGATTGGTCTGTTTACAATCCTTTAGCTAGACACAAAACTTCTCCAAGTCCCCACTAGATTAGCTAGACACAGAGCACTGATTGGTGCGTTTACAAACCTTCAGCTGGACACAGGGTGCTGATTGGTGCATTTACAAACCTTGAGCTAGACACAGAGTGCTGATTGGTGCATTTACAATCCTCTGGCTAGACATAAAAGTTCTCCAAGACACCACCAGATTAGCTAGACACAGAGCACTGATTGGTACCTTTACAAACTTTTAGCTAGACACAGAGTGCTGACTGGTGTATTTATAATCCTTTAGCGAGATGTAAAAGTTCTCCAAGTCCCCACCAGATTAGCTAGATACAGAGTGCTGATTGGTACATCCATGAACCCGGAGCTACACACAAGAGTGCTGACTGGTGCATATACAATGCTCTAGCTAGACATAAAAGTTCTGCAAGTCCCCACCTGACTCAGGAGCCCAGCTGGCTTCGCCTAATGGATCCTGCGTTGGGGCCATCCCGTGCTGTGTGCCTGCACTCCTCAGCCATTGGGCAGTTGAGGGGACTGGGCACCGTGGAGCAGGGGGTGGCGCCCATTGGGGAGGCTCGGGTGGCACTGGAGCCCACCACTGGGGAGGGGGTGTGGGGGCCTCAGGCATGGCGGGCTGCAGGTCCAGTGAGCCCTGCCCCACGGGGAGGCGGAGGTGGCTGAGGCCCAGTGAGAATTTGAGCATGACACGGGCGGGCTGGCAGTGCTGGGGGACCAGGCACCCCCTCCACAGCTGCTGGCCCGGGTGCTAAGCCCCTCACTGCTCGGGGCTGGCTGCGCCAGCAGGCCGCTCCGGGTGAGGGCGCACTGAGCCCACGCCCACCTGGAACTCACGCTGGCCTGAGAGCACCACATGCAGCCCCGGTTCCTGCCCGTGCCTCTCCCTCCACACCTCCCCGCAAGCAGAGGGAGCCAGATCCAGCCTAGGCCAGGCCAGAGAGGGACTCCCACAGTGCAGCAGTGAGCTGAAGGGCTCCTCAAGCATGGCCAGAGCAGACTCCGAGGCCACAGCATGCCCGGCCCTGGCTCCAGATCCACTAGGCAAAGCCAGCTGGGCTCCTGAGTCGGGTGGGGTCTTGGAGAACTATGTCTAGCTGGAGGATTGTAAATGCACCAATCAGCACTCTGTGTCTAGCTCAAGGTTTGTAAATGCACCAATCAGCACCCTGTCAAAACAGGCCAATCAGCTCTCTGTAAAATGGACCAATCAGCAGGATGTAGGTGGGGTCAGATAAGGGAATAAAAGCAGGCTGCCTGAGTTAGCAGTGGCAACCCACTTGGGTCCGCTTCCATGCTGTGGAAGCTTTGTTATTTTATTCTTTGCAATAAACGCTGCTGCTCACTTTTTGCATCTGCACTGCCTTTATGAGCTGTAAACACTCACCGTGAAGGTCTGCAGCTTCACTCCTGAGGCCAGCAAGACCATGAACCCACCGGGAGGAATGAACAACTCCAGATGAGCTGCCTTAAGAGCTGTAACACTCATCGCAAAGGTCTGCGGCTTCACTCCTGAAGCCAGCGAGACCACGAACCCACCAGAATGGAACTCCGAACACGTCGGAACATCAGAAGGAACAAACTCCAGACAGACCGTCTTTAAGAACTGTAACACTCGCTGTGAGTGTCCGTGGCTTCATTCTTGAAGTCAGTGAGACCAAGAATCCACCAATTCCGGACACACAGTGGCCTGTGGGGGGATTCCACCAGGGTTCAGGCCCCGGACTGGGGGTGGATGAATAGATCCCATCAGGTCCCGCCCTGGGGGCCAGCATCCAGAAAGAGAGAGAATCATTAACCAACCTCACCAAGGAGGGTGAAGTTGCCACTGTGATCAGGGCTGTGAAAGAAAGAGGAACATGGGGTCTGAAATTGGGGCATGGGGGAGGGCCGGGTGCCATCTCCCAAGGAAGAGCGTTGAGCTGAGCTCCCACAGCTGAGCAGCTGAACGGGTGGAGGGAAGCCCTGTGTTGGGGACAGAGCACCAGGCCTGGCCCAGCCAGGGAGTGGCGAGTAAGTCCTTGGGGAGGGAGTGGGGTCCAGGCTGAACCAGGTCAGGTCAGTGAGTGGGACCTCAGGGGGCCTGAGAGTAAGGAAGGCTGGGGATCCTGGAGGCTGCTCAGCCCAGGAGGGGTGAGGGGGGTGGGGAGGCTTTCCAGAGCCACAGGAAGCGGGGAAGAGCGCTCGTGTTTGGTGGGGAGAACAGACAGGATCAGATCCACGCTTCTGAAAAGATCCCTCTGGCTTCACATAAACAAAGATTGCACAAGCTTTCCATATCTCACTTGGTTCTTACCTTCTTAAATGAACCAGCTTGTGTGAGAGAGGATGACAGCTTATTTAATCTCCTAGCACTTACCACCAACAGCCAAATAATTTATTTTCTATCTTCTTCCACTAGAAAATAAGTTCCAAGATTTATGTATGCTTTGTTCACTGTTATATCTCCAGCACCTCGGACAAAGTCCGAGATTTGTTCAATGAACTTATAGGAAGCCATTGGTTTGGGCTGAGCTCCTGCAATAGACCCAACAGAGCAAACCAAAATGGAGTTACTCCTGCCAAACTTTCATGACACCAAACTGAAACTAAGTTGTTTATTTGACCTTCCAATAGATCAGGAGAGAGAGAGATAATAGCCAAATCCCCAAACAGGCCGGTTTTAACAAGCAGGAGGAAGTCCCCTCTTCTTTAACCTTTTTTTTTTTTTTTAATTATACTTTAGGGTTTTAGGGTACATGTGCACAATGTGCAGGTTTGTTACATATGTATCCATGTGCCATGTTGATTTCCTGCACCCATTAACTCGTCATTTAGCATTAGGTGTATCTCCTAATGCTGTCCCTCCCCCCTCCCCCCCACCCCACAACAGTCCCCAGAGTGTGATGTTCCCCTTCCTGTGTCCATGAGTTCTCATTGTTCAATTCCCACCTATGAGTGAGAACATGCGGTGTTTGGTTTTTTGTCCTTGCGATAGTTTACTGAGAATGATGTTTTCCAGTTTCATCCATGTCCCTACAAAGGACACGAACTCATCATTTTTTATGGCTGCATAGTATTCCATGGTGTATATGTGCCACATTTTCTTAATCCAGTCTATCGTTGTTGGACATTTGGGTTGGTTCCAACTCTTTGCTATTGTGAATAGTGTCGCAATAAACATACGTGTGCATGTGTCTTTATAGCAGCATGATTTATAGTCCTTTGGGTATATACCCAGTAATGGGATGGCTGGGTCAAATGGTATTTCTAGTTCTAGATCCCTGAGGAATCGCCACACTGACTTCCACAATGGTTGAACTAGTTTACAGTCCCACCAACAGTGTAAAAGTGTTCCTATTTCTCCACATCCTCTCCAGCACCTGTTGTTTCCTGACTTTTTAATGATGGCCATTCTAACTGGTGTGAGATGGTATCTCATTGTGGTTTTGATTTGCATTTCTCTGATGGCCAGTGATGATGAGCATTTCTTCATGTGTTTTTTGGCTGCATAAATGTCTTCTTTTGAGAAGTGTCTGTTCATGTCCTTTGCCCACTTTTTGATGGGGTTGTTTGTTTTTTTCTTGTAAATTTGTTTGAGTTCATTGTAGATTCTGGATATTAGCCCTTTGTCAGATGAGTAGGTTGCAAAAATTTTCTCCCATTCTGTAGGTTGCCTGTTCACTCTGATGGTAGTTTCTTTTGCTGTGCAGAAGCTCTTTAGTTTAATGAGATCCCATTTGTCAATTTTGCCTTTTGTTGCCATTGCTTTTGGTGTTTTAGACATGAAGTCCTTGCCCATGCCTATGTCCTGAATGGTATTGCCTAGGTTTTCTTGTAGGATTTTAATGGTTTTAGGTCTAACATATAAGTCATTAATCCATCTTGAATTAATTTTTGTATAAGGTGTAAGGAAGGGATCCAGTTTCAGCTTTCTACATATGGCTAGCCAGTTTTCCCAGCACCATTTACTAAATAGGGAATCCTTTCCCCATTTCTTGTTTTTGTCAGGTTTGTCAAAGGTCAGATAGTTGTAGATATGCGGCATCATTTCTGAGGGCTCTGTTCTGTTCCATTGATCTATGTCTCTGTTGTGGTACCAGTACCATGCTGTTTTGGTTACTGTAGCCTTGTAGTATAGTTTAAAGTCAGGTAGCGTGATGCCTCCAGCTTTGTTCTTTTGGCTTAGGATTGACTTGGCGATGCGGGCTCTTTTTTGGTTCCATATGAACTTTAAAGTAGTTTTTTCCAATTCTGTGAAGAAAGTCATTGGTAGCTTGATGGGGATGGCATTGAATCTATAAATTACCTTGGGCAGTATGGCCATTTTCACGATATTGATTCTTCCAACCCATGAGCATGGAATGTTCTTCCATTTGTTTGTATCCTCTTTTATTTCATTGAGCAGTGGTTTGTAGTTCTCCTTGAAGAGGTCCTTCACATCCCTTGTAAGTTGGATTCCTAGGTATTTTATTCTCTTTGAAGCAATTGTAAATGGGAGTTTACTCATGATTTGGCTCTCTGTTTGTCTGTTATTGGTGTACAAGAATGCTTGATTTTTGTACATTAATTTTGTATCCTGAGACTTTGCTGAAGTTGCTAATCAGCTTAAGGAGGTTTTGGGCTGAGACAATGGGGTTTTCTAGATATACAATCATGTCGTCTGCAAACAGGGACAATTTGACTTCCTCTTTTCCTAATTGAATACCCTTTATTTCCTTCTCCTGCCTGATTGCTCTGGCCAGAACTTCCAGCACTATGTTGAATAGGAGCGGTGAGAGAGGGCATCCCTGTCTTGTGCCAGTTTTCAGAGGGAATGCTTCCAGTTTTTGCCCATTCAGTATGATATTGGCTGTGGGTTTGTCGTAGATAGCTCTTATTATTTTGAGATACGTCCCATCAATACCTAAGATCAAAAGAGACAAAGAAGGCCATTACATAATGGTAAAGGGATCAATTCAACAAGAAGAGCTAACTATCCTAAATATATATGTACCCAACACAGGAGCACCCAGATTCATAAAGCAAGTCCTCAGTGACCTACGAAGGGACTTAAACTCCCACACAATAATAATGGGAGATTTTAACACCCCACTGTCAACATTAGACAGATCAACGAGACAGAAAGTTAACAAGGATATCCAGGAATTGAACTTAGCTCTACATAAAGTGGACCTAATAGACATCTACAGAACTCTCCACCCCAGGTCAACAGAATATACATTTTTTTCAGCACCACACCACACCTATTCCAAAATTGACCACATAGTTGGAAGTAAAGCTCTCCTCAGCAAATGTAAAAGAACAGAAATTATAACAAACTGTCTTTCAGACCACAGTGCAATCAAACTAGAACTCAGGATTAAGAAACTCACTCAAAACCGCTCTACTACATGGAAACTGAACAACCTGCTCCTGAATGACTATTGGGTACATAATGAAATGAAGGCAGAAATAAAGATGTTCTTTGAAACCAACGAGAACAAAGACACAACATACCAGAATCTCTGGGACACGTTCAAAGCAGTGTGTAGAGGGAAATTTATAGCACTAAATGCCCACAAGAGAAAGCAGGAAAGATCCAAAATTGACACCCTAACATCACAATTAAAAGAACTAGAAAAGCAAGAGCAAACACATTCAAAAGCTAGCAGAAGGCTAGAAATAACTAAAATCAGAACAGAACTGAAGGAAATAGAGACACAAAAAACCCTTCAAAAAGTTAATGAATCCAGGAGCTGGTTTTTTGAAAAGATCAACAAAATTGATGGACCGCTAGCAAGACTAATAAAGAAGAAAAGAGAGAAGAATCAAATAGATGCAATAAAAAACGAAAAAGGGGATATCACCACCGATCCCACAGAAATACAATCTACCATCAGAGAATACTACAAACACCTCTATGCAAATAAACTAGAAAATCTAGAAGAAATGGATAAATTCCTCAACAAATACACCCTCCCAAGACTAAACCAGGAAGAAGTTGAATCTCTGAATAGACCAATAACAGATTCTGAAATTGTGGCAACGATCAATAGCTTACCAACCAAAAAGAGTCCAGGACCTGATGGATTCACAGCTGAATTCTACCAGAGGTACAAGGAGGAACTGGTACCATTCCTTCTGAAACTATTCCAATCGATAGAAAAAGAGGGAATCCTCCCTAACACATTTTACGAAGCCAGCATCGTCCTGATACCAAAGCCTGGCAGAGACGTAACCAAAAAAGAGAATTTCAGACCAATATCCTTGATGAACATTGATGCAAAAATCCTCAATAAAATACTGGCAAACCGAATCCAGCAGCACATCAAAAAGCTTATCCACCATAATCAAGTGGGCTTCATCCCTGGGATGCAAGGCTGGTTCAACATACGCAAATCAATAAATGTAATCCAGCATATAAACAGAACCAAAGACAAAAACCACATGATTATCTCAATAGATGCAGAAAAGGCCTTTGACAAAATTCAACAACCCTTCATGCTTCTTTAACCTTTAAGAGAAAAGTTACTTTCTAATAACCAGCCCGCCTTCTGCTTCCTGTTTCTGTTTTCCTCAGCCTTTTTCTGTTTAAAAAGTCAACCCCGGCTGGGCGTGGTGGCTCACGCTTGTAATCCCAGCACTTTGGGAAGCCGAGGCGGGTGGATCACGAGGTCAGGAGATCGAGACCACGGTGAAACCCCGTCCCTACTAAAAATACAAAAAAATTAGCCGGGCGTGGTGGCGGGCACCTGTAGTCCCAGCTACTCGGAGAGGCTGAGGCAGGAGAATGGCGTGAACCCGGGTGGCGGAGCTTGCAGTGAGCCAAGATTGCGCCACTGCACTCCAGCCTGGGCGACACAGCGAGACTCCGTCTCAAAAAAAAAAAAAAAAAAAAAAAAAAAAAAAAAAAAAAAAAAAAAAAAAGGTCAACCCCCTCTGCTGGCCTTGTCAAAACACTATTTTATGGAATGGAGTGTTGCTCAATTCTAGAATCACAAATAAAGGCCAATTAGGATCTTTAAACTGCATTTGTTGTAATGTTCGTCTTTTGACAAATGTAATAAGCACTCAATAAACATGTGAAGAGAGAGAGAGCAAGAGATAGAGAGGGAGAGAGGAAGAGAGAGAGGCCTCATGGAGGAAGGAGGGAGACTTCTTTGCACTTTGAGAGGCAGGCAGCCCCCACAGTGCCGGTGCAAGCACTGAGCAGATTTTGTGGGGTACGTGTTGGTGTAGCGAGAAAAACAAGGCCTGTATCCAAAGAGCTGGGTTTGAGAATCAGTTTTGCCACTTACTAGAATGAGACCTTTGTCAAGTTACTGAACATCTGAACTTCCAACTCCTCAAATGTAAAATGGGTGTGACAACACCCACCTCACTGGGTTATTGCAGAGGCTGAATGTGTAGCTGTGATTAAGAAGGGCTGTGTACACTGCAGAGAACTATGCAAATACTGGTAGTATCTACTTTGTGGGCCCTCCCAGGAGTCAGAAAAAGACAGGACCAGGTGGCTTTTTGGGCCTCCATTGCAACATCAGGGAGAGGAGTGAAGCCACAGGATGACACGGTCTATGGCAGGTCCTGCTGCTACTGCTGCTGCCCATGACACACTCCTGGAGCCCAGGCAGAGTCAGTGTTTGTCACTGAATTTCCCAGTTAGTTTAGAGTTTATGACATCAGAGAAGACAGCAAAATCCCAGAAAAAACTTCGGTCAAGTGCACTGCAGACAAATGGATTTCAAATTTGGTTTCTCCTTGCCCTTAGAATACATTTATTTGAAAAAACCTTTCTAGCAAAAGATATTACTACAGAGGACAGAAACCTGTCTTCCACAGCGCCCTTGCACATTTGATCAGATTTGCACAGTGTGGGGTGGGGACAGGAAACTGACACCCTAGAAGGTTAATGGCTTCCAGGAAGTCCATTACAGATTCTGAATTTAAACCTGGGTCTACTAATGATTGTTCTCCAATCACTTAGCTGCCACTTGTGAGTTTCCACTATGGAAACCAGTGATTTTTCACAGAAAATTAGTGAAGCAAATGGAATGATTTTTAAAAACATATGGTTTGAAGTCGGAAGGCTGGAGTCCAGAGCCCTGGTTCTGACACCTACTGGCCTGTCATTTTCACCTCCTAACGCCTGAGGAGCCCGGGTTCTCCTTAGCAAAGTGGGGATGATAATTCCTAGGG
Source organism: Nomascus leucogenys (assembly GCF_006542625.1). Classification (NCBI taxonomy): domain Eukaryota; kingdom Metazoa; phylum Chordata; class Mammalia; order Primates; family Hylobatidae; genus Nomascus; species Nomascus leucogenys. The sequence goes on from NC_044385.1 coordinate 58,781,446, forward strand.
CACCGGGCTGTTGAAGGTTTAACTGGGATAATGGGAACTCACAGGCCATAAACCGCCCAACCAGTGATGAGTACTCGCTACACTTTGGCCGCAGCTGGTTTTTATTTTAAATAAGTAACCTGCAAGTCTGTGTCCATCGCTAGGCACTCCGGGGAAAAGGGGTGGGTACAAAGGAGGGATGAACCCCCAGCTCTGGCTGCAATGGAGCCAGCATCCCGTCAGAAAAGGGGAGCCCTGACCCTCCTCCCCCTCCCCTGGGACTGTTCTCAGGCAACGTGGGCTCCAGCCTGCAGGTGCCGAGCTCCACCGCCAGATGGCGGCGCCGCACGGGACGCCGCACAAGGCGCTGGGCTCCTGGAAGAGGAGAGGACGGCAAAGGTTTCAGAGGCAAAGTTGTCGGTTACAGGCCAGCCGCGGGAGCAGGGCGCGGAGCAGGGAATAAGCAGGAGCATTCTGTCAGCCTGGTTCTCTAAAGAGCGGATAGTTCAAGGAAAGACATCGAGTCAGGCATCCAACAACTGGGGAGCAGGACGGCGCTAGCCAAAAGAAGTTCCAGTTGGCCCAAGCCCGGGAGGCCTCACCCTTGCAGGTGGGGCTGGACCGGCCTCAAGAATGTGAGGTCCAGAGGTTGAGCAGATCATGGTGGTGCAGACACCCCACTAGGGCAGGATCGATTCGCTGTGGGGGAGCAAAGGGACATGAGAGATAAGCTTCGCCCAGGGAGTGGGACCACATTACCCTTGGTATTAAGCAAAAGGCAAAAGAGGGTGTCCGTGGTGCAGCAAGGAGTCCCCAGGAGTTCCCAGCAAGGCAGGAACTGATGGAAACAGCGTTTGAGGAAAACAGGCCGAAGCCTGAACCAATATCCTTTCGGCTGCCAGCCTGGTTTAGGGGAGAGAAGCAAAACAGATTTCCTTTTAGCAAAGTGCACGTCCTCACTGGCTACACTGTTAGCTTTCTGGGAGCTGATGCCATGCGCATAGTAGGTGTGTGACAGAGACAGCTAGGCATAGCCACCAAAGAGCCTGCTCGCCCGTAGAATGCAGGGCTATTGCAGGAAAGCATCTGCCCGGAGGCTCTGCTTCCCCATTTCCTCACACACTGAGCTAGCCAGAACCATGTGAGTCTGCCCAGCAACAGAAGGCACCATGACTGCCCCGTGGCTCTCTCCTAAAAGATGGCTCCCACTCTCTCTCCCTCCTCCTTCCCCAGGCTGGGTGTTGACACACAGGGCGAGGCCACATGGCAGAGCTTCCTCTCGGCCCTATTCCGGAACAGCTGTGAGGAAACCCCTCCTCTCCCACTCTACTGCGCCTCCCCCGGACCTAACATGAGAAAGCAACTTCCATTGTGTTGAGCCACTGACATTTAGGACGTTAGCAAATATAGTAACCAGTTTTATCTGCCATAGTGCAAGGTTTTGCTATACATCTGTTGAATTGATGTGAATTTAACTGAACTCCTTAGGCCTGGGAGTTTAATACGATTTTAGGTTTAGCTGGAGGAAGAGGCTGGAGCGCCAGTCCTGAGTGTCAGGCCTCCAGGCCCAAGCTAAGCCATCATATCCCCTGTGACCTGCACGTATACATCCAGATGGCTTGAAGCAACTGAAGATCCACAAAAGAAGTGAAAATAGCCTTAACTGATGACGTTCCACCATTGTGATTTGTTTCTGCCCCACCCTAACAATCAATGTACTTTGTAATCTCCCCCACCCTTAAGAAGGTTCTTGTAGTTCTCCCCACCCTTGAGAATATACTTTGTGAGATCCACCTGCTGCCCACAAAACATTGCTCCTAACTCCACCGCCTATCCCAAAACCTATAAGAACTAATGATAATCCCATCACCCTTGGCTGACTCTCTTTTCGGACTCAGCCCGCCTGCGCCCTAGTGAAATACAGCCTTGTTGCTCACACAAAGCCTGTTTGGTGGTCTCTTCACGCAGACGTGTGTGACACTAAGAGCTCTTCAGTTTCTGCATTTCCATAAAGTGTGAAATTGGAAGGTTCCAGGGTCCCCACTGCCGCCATGGGGATTGCCAAGACTGGGTGGTTTGGGCCTCTTCAAACAATTTCTTGTAATTTTCTTTCTTTCTTTTTTTTTTTGAGACTGAGTTTAGCTCTTGCTCCCCAGGCTGGAGTGCAATGGCACCATCTCTGCTCACTGCAACCTCTGCTCCCTGGATTCAAATGATTCTCCTGCCTCGGCCTCCCAAGTAGCTGGGATTACAGGTGCCCGCCACCACACCCGGCTAATTTTTTCTATTTTTAGTAGAGACAGGGTTTCACCATGTTGGCTAGTCTGGTCTCAAACTCCTGACCTTAGGTGATCCACCTTCCTAGGCCTCCCAAAGTGCTGGAATTACAGGAGTGAGCCACCGTGCCCGGCCCCATAATTTTCTTGAAGTCTAGTATCTAAGACTTTAAAACAAGATTTAAGTCAGTAAAATCAAGTGGGCAAGGTTTTGAATTGCCAGTGGTGCTTTAAAGCATTTACAGGTCAAGGGCATCCTTCTGGACCTGACATTCTTCTAGAGACAGTGAGTCAACCAGAGTTCCGACCCTGAATTAAGCATTAAAAGTGTCCTGATTGTTGAGCAGGACACTCCTGCACAGCCAAAAGTTTCCTGTAAAGTCACAGAAAGTAGCAGGAAAGATCTTTTTATCCCTGTCCAGAAAAAAGAGCTAAGGTTTCACAGCACTGGAGGTCCCCAAAATGGTCCAAATTAATGAACAGTCAGAAAACCATCTCCAAACCTTTTGAGAGAAAGTCATCCAAGGTCATTCTTTTTAAGCTGACCTTCCTACCCTGCCTTCTTCTCTGCAGCTTCTTAAGAAAAACTCAGCACAGTAGGGCATTCCTGTGGGGGCCACTGAAGGTAAGTCATTCTTGCTTGAGTTCTCCGGGGGCAAAGAAAAGCATTCTAGACATAAGGAATGGACAGATAGTAATCCTAGAATAAAGAAGGGTTTATAAATACCAAGAATTCAAAGGAAATTAGTATCAGGCCTAATGAAGATCAGGAACTCTGATGAACAGCTCCCAGCTGGGGCAAATTAGATTTTAATAAATATAAGTTCCCTATGTCATCTTTCCATCTGCTCCTTTTCCTGAGACTTTCAGGAGAGGCATGTGGGTTGATGAGACATGGAAGATAGGCCAGTAGAGATCTGTATTCCCTTAAGTCCCGGAGCATCACAGAAGCTTGGGTCTCAGAGCAAATCTGATTAACTCCCCCAGCTTAATAGAGGAAGAAGCCAAGCCCCAAGGGAGGAACTGACTTCCTGAGCCCCCACAGTTTGTTAGTGAGAGATGGAAGAGAGCCTGGAGCACAGATCTCCTGAGTGGGCTCTGCTTGAGCAGGACACGGTGAATAGGAAGCCACACACGAGATGAGGGGCAGAGCTTCACACCAATCACCCCCATGTGTTGATGTCTCCTCCTCCTCCTCGGGCAAACGCCTTAGTTTCTCCGACCTCAGCTTTCCATTTATAAAAATGGGCACAATAGTACCTCCGGTGCAGAGAAGCTGGGGGTCAGAGGGGGCTTTCAGCACAGCGCAGGTGCACAGGGCCGTTAGAGGTAGAGAGGAAATGCTGAATGGGTGGCAGATGGACAAAGCAAGAGAAACTGACCGACCAAAAGACCTTGCCCACTGTTTATACACCTTCGATCAATGTCCAAGTGAGTTTGTCCTGGCTTTATGTGAACAGTTTTGTCCACTGTCCAAGTGAAACTCGAGCAACTTGAGGAGGAAGAACTGCTTTACCTCCCATTATACTGTATTTTCCCCTCCTATTAAAATGGAAATGTCAAGTTCAAAATTCTTATGCAAGGTAGCAAGAGAATCAAGTCAGTTCTTTCAAGAGCTCCACGCCCTTCACCCGAAACACAGCCCAGGAGTCTTTCCCCTATCAGCCCAGCAGTGACTCAGCTTGCCTCTGAGCCTTTCCACCCACCTCTAGGCGGTCCTTGAGTCAGGAATTCAGCATCAGTGACAGGTCCTTTGTCCAGGGCCTGCCTTGCACACTTTGGAAATATAAAGAAGTTGAAGACAATGTCCCTATTCTGAGACACACAAACACACAGCAAAACCATGACCACTAAAACATAAACACTCAAGTTCTCACTTCCTGTTGCCACGCTGTCAGAGGCCTGTGAACCAGAGCAACTCCATCTTGAATAGGAGCTGGGTAAAATGAGGCCAAGACCTACTGGGCTGCATTCCCAGATGGTTAAAGCATTCTAAGACACAGAATGAGATAGGAGTTCAGCACAAGATACAGGCCATAAAATCCTTGCTGATAAAACAAGCTGCAGTCAAAAATCCAGCCCAAACCCACCAAAACCAAGATGGCCACAAGAGTGACCTCTGGTCATCCTCACTGCTACACTCCTACCAGTGCCATAAGAGTTTACAAATGCTATAGCAACGTCAGGAAGTTACCCTATATGGTCTAAAAAGGGGAAGCAGCCGGGGCAATGGCTCATGCCTGTAATCCCAGCACTTTGGAAGGGTGAGACAGGCAGATCACGAGGTTAGGAATTCAAGACCAGCCTGACTAACGTGGTGAAACCCCGTCTCTACTAAAAATATAAAAATTAGCCAAGCATGGTGGCGCGTTCCTGTAGTTGCAACTACCTGGGAGGCTGAGGCAGGAGAATCACTCGAACCCGGGAGGTGGAGGTTGCAGTGAGCCAAGATGGCGCCACTGCACTGCAGCCTGGGCAACAAAGCAAAATTCCATCTCAAAAAAAAAAAAAAATGGTGGTGGGGAGGCATCCCCTTGTTTAGCATATCATCAAGAAATAACCATAAAAATCGGCACCAGCAGCCCTCGGGGCTGCTCTGTCTATGGAGTAGCCATTCTTTATTCCTTTGCTTTCCTAATAAACTTGCTTTCAGTTTAGTCTATGGACACACCCTGAATTCTTTCTTGCACGAAATCCAAGGACCCTCCCTTCAGGTCTGGATCGGGGCCTTTTTCCTGTAACAACATGGAGTCATGTCCTTCAGGCTGGGCCACTGTTACCTCCCCTACTATATTCGAGTCTCATTCCTCCTTCATCTACATCTGGGCTTTCGTCCCAGCTCTGTAACTAATCTAGTGGTGAGATCATGGGCCAATTATTCTATGAACCTCAGTCCTTCCAGATATAAAGTTGGGAGAGTAATACCTGCTTTGCCTAATCAGAGTAAGGATTAAATGAGATATTTCATATAAAGTGTTTAGTGTATATACAGTCCCTGGCACAGAGTAACAGCTGCCAATAAACAGTCACTGTTCCACGGGCATTTCATTTGTTCCACAAGCCTTTGCTGAGCAGGCACCGCGAGTGCCTGAAGGATGCACAGGCCCTGCTTGCAGAGGGCTCCCTGTCCTTCTGTGCTTTGATTCAGACTTCCTGAAAGTCAAGTGGTTGCTGTGTGCCACACTTTCATTTATCCTTCACAATTGCCCCATGTGTAGAGGGTATCCCATCTCATAGCAGAGGAAAATGAGTCTCAGAGAGGCTGTCACATGCCCACAGCCAGCAGGACACAGCTCATCTGGACCCAGGGCTCTGCACCAAAAACCTGGGCCACCTCATCCTCCTGCATGACTCACCCTGGATGGCTCAGACCACAGGGAGCAAGAGGAGAGTCAGGAAGTTGGGTTCTAGAACCAAGGAGTTGGGTTGCTGAGCTTAGAAATGCTTCCTCACTCTTCTTGGTCTCAAGGGAGGTGATGGAATAATGACAAGAACACTTGCCATTTATTGGAAGCTGTTACTCCGTGCCAGGCACTGTATATACACTAAGCACTTTATATGCAGTATCTCATTTCATTCTCACTCTACTCAATCAAGGCAGGTATTACTGTCTCAACTTTGTATCTGGGAATACAAAGTTCATAAAATAACTGGCTCATGATCTCACTACTAGTCAGTGCCAGAACTGGGACAGAAGTCCAGATGCAGATGGGGCCAAAGCTCGGGCTCTGAATGGCTAGAATACACTGCTTCCTTCTATGGGAACAGCAGAGGCTGAGGGGAGGTCACGCTCACACTTCCAAAGAGCTTGCTATGGATTGGCATCTAGACCTGACTACACGGTGCACATATACAGTCTACATAGCATAGAGTGCTGCAAAACGTGTTGCTAAAACACCAGCAGCCTCTGCTTGTTATTCAGTCAACACTGATAAGCAGAAACAACCAAAGAAGGACCATAGTTAGTTTATCCTCTTTTATTAGGGATGATTTCTCTTTCTGGCAATATGGCTGATTAACATGGCCTGAAGTCCCTAGAATTGTTAAAATAGAAGATCTTTTTTATGCAAGGCTGATCTTTAAAGAGAAGGAAGGACGGGAGCAGTAATTCTCAGGTGTCAGAAACTAGGAGGGAGGTGAAAATGGTGCCATATGTGTGTGAGCTGATGCTGTGGCTGCCCTCATCCCCTGGGAGCTTGAACAGAAGATAAGATGAAGCTTCATGGGGAGGACGATTGGAACCAAAAACACACTTAGCTCCAAAACCCCTCCTCATGTGAGAGAATGTACTAGGAAGAACTTCCCCACTGGAACAAGCTGCTGAAAGGAAGTTTACCTGCTCTAGGCACTGGGTGATGATTCAGAACCCCAGGCCTGCTCTTCAAGCAGGGATGGAGCTTGAATTTCCATTACCCTAGTATCCCTAAGCCAAAAAAAAATTTTTTTTTAATTTTTATTTTTGTAGAGACAGGGTCTTGCTATGTTTCCCAGCTTGGTCTCAATCTCCTAAACTCAAGCAGTCCTCCCACTTCAGCCTCCCAGAAGGCTGGGATTATAGACGTGAGCCACCATGCCCAGCCCCCAAGCCAAAATGTAATAAAATGGACTGCAAAACTGGTGTGAAAGGACTTTCACAAGGAAGCCACAGGAGATCCTTGAGGAGGAAGCAAGCCCAACTAAACACGAGCTCATAATCAAAAATGACAAAACCTAAAGGAGACTGTCAACAATGAGTGGAAGTCAGCAAACACAGTCAACAGCAAAATTACAGCCTCAAGCATTTGCGATAATAGAGGTAGGTTAAATCAGTTAAAATATGCAAGAGAAGTTAGACACACAAACTAGAATAAGAAAGTCTCTCACACTAAGAGATGTTTCAGAAAGAGAGATGGGTGAGGGGCAATAGTCAAAGAGTTACTGGCTAAGAATTTTCAAAAACCTTCAGATTCAAGATGTTTAAGTTCCAAACATTATAAACAAATAGAAATCTAACATTTTTTTATATTTTATTTATTTATTTATTTATTTTTATTTATTTATTTTTTTTGAGACTAGAGTCTCGCTCTGTCACCCAGGCTGGAGTGCAGTGGTGTGATCTTGACTCACTGCAAGCTCTGCCTCCCAGGTTCACGCCATTCTCCTGCCTCAGCCTCCTGAGTAGCTGGGACTACAGGCGCCCGCCACCATGCCCGGCTAATTTTTTTTTTTTTTTTTTGTATTTTTAGTAGAGACAGGGTTTCACCGTGTTAGCCAGGATGGCCTCGATCTCCTGACCTCGTGGTCTGTCCACCTCGGCCTCCCAAAGTGCTGGGATTACAGGCATGAGCCACCATGCCCGGCCCAGATTTTTTAAAAGACAGAAGAGTGAAGAAAAGTGGAAGGGACGTCTTAAATTGCAGTCAATTGTATTATTGCAAAGATGTGTCTCTGTTTCCATGCACTAGGGATGAATTCCCTTTTCGTCATCAGCAGCACACAATTAAGAAATAGTGAGACTTAAAAAGGCGGTGGCTCACAGCTGTAATCCCAGCACTTTGGGAGTCCGAAGCAGGTGGATCACTTGAGGTCAGGAGTTTCAGAGCAGCCTGGCCAACATGGCGAAACCCTATCTCTACTAAAAATACAAAAATTAACCAGGCGTGGTGTCGGGCACCTGTAATCCCAGCTACTTGAGAGGCTGAGTCAGGAGAACCACTTGAACCTGAGAGGTGGAAGTTGCAGTGAGCCAAGATTGTGCCATTGCACTCCAGCCTGAGACAGACTCTGTCTTAAAAAAAAAAAAAAAAAAAGGAAAATATAGTAGCGGAACTGAGCAGAGTTCAGTGGCTCAAGCCTGTGATCCCAGCACTTTGGGTGACCAGGGCAGGAGGATTGCCTGAGGTCAGGAGTATGAGACCAGCCTGGGCAACATAAAGAGACCTTGTCCCTAGAAAAAAAAAATAGTGAACCTGGGAAGGAGTACAGAATGTAAAGGGAAGCTTTGTAAAGGCAGATGGGGATAGAAAAGCAGGGAGTGAAAAGAAGGTGGGAAAAGGGAGGCCTTACTGAGGGGAAGGAATTAGAAGAAGTGCGAGGCTTTATGAACAGAAGGAGGGGCTTTCTCTGAATTTGCTGCTGAAACTGGGTGCAAGGGGAGGATAGGGCAAAGTAGCATAGTTTAACTGGGGGAAAAACATTGCATGTTGCATTAGCATTTACCAAATCTTTATTACTAGGAAGGTGGCTTTCCTCTTTGACGATACTTCCTGCATCCCTGTTATGATCACTAAAGGCCTTTAATGGCTATATGTCTGCAGGGAGAGGCTGGAAACATTGCCCCATCCACCCTTTACACCACCATTTCATATAGAAGAAAGTGTGTTTTCTTCACTCAAGCTTTAGCAAAATTCAAAAGTACAATTTCCCACAGAATGGGTATATGGGCACAACTATTTGTCATCATTCTGCCACTAGTCCTGTTTGGGCTATGAAACACAGGGCAGTTTTCACATTCAAAATTATCCTCACATTGCCTCGCAAAATTTTTTTTGATCTTTTCAATGCAATGAATCAAAGAAATATTTTTCTCATTGACTTCATGTGTTCTATTGACTTTTGCTTACTTAAAAGTAATAAGCATATATTTCTTTTTTGTTTGTTTGTTTTGAGACGGGGTCTCCCTCTGTTGCCCAGGCTGGAGTGCAGTGGCAAAATTACTGCCCCCTGCAAACTCAGCCTCCCAGGCTCAAGCAATCTTCCTGCCTCAGCTTCCCAAGTAGCTAGGACTACAGATGCATGCCACCACACCCAGCAAATGTTTGTATTTTTTGTAGAGATGGGGTTTCAGTATGCCACCCAGGCTGATCTCAAACTCCTGGGCACAAGAGATCCACCTGCCTTGGCCTCCCAAAATGCTAGGATTACAGGCATGTGCCATTAAGCCAGGCCTAAGCATATATTTTAAACACATCTAGCTTTTATCTTGCTATTTTTAAAAAGAGTGTAAATATATAATCACCCTCATCCCAAAAATGGCCTGAATAGATTTTTTTTTTTTTTTTTTTTTTTTAAGATGAGGGCTATGTCATCCCGGCTGTTCTCTAACTCCCCGGCTCTAGCGATCTTCCCACCTTGGCCTACCAAAGTGCTGGGATTACAGGCATCTGCCACACTGGGTTCTAGAATTCTTAAATTATTTTTCAATGACTACACATAAATGTTTTCCATTTATACACAGGGTTTCAGTAAGAGAAAGCATTTCTTTCTGAAATCAGTTCATAAACTGACTTCACTTTCTTATATAAAGTAATTGCTACCCTCTTGACACACCCCTTTGGAGATGTACATATTTTCATCAATGCCTCTCCTGCAGCATATATTAAGGTATGTTCAATAGAGGCATCTATTCCATAAACGACATAAGAATAGTTACATTACCTGAGTGTTCAGTGTCTCCCAGCCCCCGTGCTGAGAGCTTCCTTCCAGGTGAATCTGTTGTCCCCCACCCTCCAGGTGAGGAAATTAAGGCTGTGAAAGGGCTGGGAACCCTCTCTCCATGCTGCCTCTTCATGGAGCTCGGCCAATAGCCATCCAATTTCTGCATCTGAATCATTTGGGGCCAGAAAGAATTTTTATAGGATAAAATACACAGAATCCAGAAGAGTACTGAAGACTCTTCCCCACCTCACCGCAGCTGGAGGATTTGACTGAGATGAGTGTCACATGCATACGGTAAGTCAAGGTCTGGAGAGCTGAGCTGAAGGGGCCCCCGGGAGCCTGGCAGGGTGCCTGCATGGCAGCTGAGGGAAGAGGATGCTGAATGGAAGGTCAATGTTGCCCCAGCAAAGCTCGAGACAAATGAGGAGGAAGTCACTGAGGCACCGTGGGAAAGCCCACCCTGGAGTCTTTTCACCCACGGAAACTCATTGCCCAGTCCCCAACCCACTTGAAGGCCCAGTAGCCCAGGTCAGGGTTCCCACACTGTCCCCTCCCCTGCAGGGGCATTGCATGACAATCGGGGCCAACTCTGATATCCTGAAGCTGAACCACACATTAGGCTTCTATGCACTGACCATTCATAGGGTCAAAGTTATTTTTGTAAAAACTGAGAGTAGGCCGGGCGCGGTGGCTCACGCCTGTAATCCCAGCACTTTGGGAGGCTAAGGCGGGTGGATCACGAGGTCAGGAGATCGAGACCATCCTGGCTAACACGGTGAAACCCTGTCTCTACTAAAAATACAAAAAATTAGGCGGGCGCCTGTAGTCCCAGCTACTCGGAAGGCTGAGGCAGGAGAATGGCGTGAACCCCGGGGGGCGGAGCCTGCAGTGAGCCGAGATCGCACCACTGCACTCCAACCTGGGCGACAGCGAGACTCCGTCTCAAAAAAATAAAAAAAAAAAACTGAGAGTGGAGCAATGCACAAGAGTATTTAATTCTGTGAATTTAACGGATGAGAACTGGGGAGGAAAACCGGTGTCGGTAAATAGTCCTTCTTGACCACTACGCAAATATTTCATCTCCCAGGCGCGGAAGCGGGGTAGAGCGGGAAGCACAGTGTGTCAGCTGAGGTGAGGGCTGAGGGACTAGGGGGAAACCACAAAGACCCCTGCAGCTTAGGTTCGCGCGTGCCTGGGGCCGGCAGGTGTGCCAGACACTGGCTCTGGAGGCGCAGCTCCACCGTGTCTGTGGAGTGGACTCTCTCTAAACCAGTGAGTTCCTGTAAAAGCGGCTTTTATTAACTTAACAGGTAGATCCAGCAGGCTCCAGTCCTCTTTGCAATCGTTCGCCTCTGGCCCCCAGCGGGAGGGAAGAGGAGGGTGAAAGGCGAAGTCCCCGGCTGTCCCCAAGGGAGTGCTCCTTGGCAGAGTGCGCTGGGCCCTGCCCTCCTGACGAGGGAGCGCCCCTACACTAGTGCATATTTTCTATATAGACCCTGGATAGGACCCACCGTCCAGAGAGGGGAGGGTGGCCCCCAGCGCCATCCCCAACCGACAGGAGACCCCGGCTCAACGAGCGCTGTCCCCAGCCCGCCAGGCTCGCCTTTCTGTCTGCACAGTGCAGCCCTGACCACCTGGCGTGAGCCTCCTTCCCGAGTGCCATCTGCCTGCGCCCCTGGAAAGCCACTGGGCCTGCGACAGCCAGGGAGACCCTCAGCTGGCTGGTATCCTTCGGGGGCGCGGGGGGCACGCAGAGCGGACTTCCCTCAGCCACACGCCCAGGGCTGCACGCACCCAGGACAGCTGCGGACACCCCCTCCCCACCCTCCCCAGACCATCAGGACGCACAAGGTGCCTGCTTTTCAAAAACTCCCATGTGTCCTTCAGTGTTCCCCCAACTCTGCGGAGGGGACAGGGGCTGATTCTGATGCAACTTTCCTAAACAATTGTCAATGAAAAGGGACAAACTCTGTAAAATATTTGAAGAGATTTATTCTGAGCCAAATGTGAGTGACTATGGCCGGTGACACAGCCCTCAGGAGATCCTGAGACATGTGCTCAAGGTGGTCCGGGTGCAACTTGGTTTTATCCATTTTAGGGAGGCATGAGCCATCAGTCAAATACAGTTGAGAAATACATTGGTTTGGTCCAGAAATGAGGAATTTGGGCATGATAAAAAAAAAAAAAAATCAGAGCTTAGTCCTCATTCTCCTCTCTTGGCCAAAAGCATTCCATAGAATGTATGTGCAGCAGCAGGTCCCACTGAGCTGAAAAGGCTCATTCCTAGAATTGTCTGACTTGATGGTAATAGTTTTAAATATTAGAGATTTGGATCATGGCAGAAGGACATGGTCTGACCTGATATAATAGCCAATAGTTTAAGAAGTGAGATGGAGTCAGGCCTACAGTTTAGTCTTTAAAAAATCCCAGGTCAGGTCTATTTTGCGAGCTATCATGGTCTAGGTCTTCGATTGTGCCTTTTTCCTTTGCTGTGTCTGGCATAACATTTACAAGGGATGTAGTAAAAAATATCAAAAAGACAGTGAAGATTAAGCATGCAAGAAGGTTATAGGTAGAATCAGAGGGCAGTAAACTCAACCAGCAAAAAAGAAAAAAAAAACAACCCTGCATGCATCATCATACTTCTTTAGTAGACTTACAGTGCATTTACCCTTCTTATCAAGGGTTATTTGAACTTTACGATAAACCTTATTTGAGGATTGTAAGACCGACATTAAATCAGAGTCCCATAAATTTAATCCCTCTTCCGGCTAATTTATCTCCATAATGTTTTAGGACTTTCTCCTTAGGGTTCTTGTCACACAACCAGGAAAGATTAGGGTTGCAGACACATAGAAGGATGAGAAAAAATGGAATTTACTGGGTAAAAAGGGAAAAAAGGGAAACAGGGACTCTCAGCAAAGGGAGAGTCCTGCTAGCAGGGTTCCCACCTCACAGATTGAATCCCAGGACATCATCCAGGAACAGAAGAGGCCAGGGTCCTCCCCACTGCAAACTTGCAAACTTCCCGAGGCTCCAGCCCCGTGCGCCCTCCTCCCAGTGTGCAGGCCATTTAGAGGTTCTCCGGGGAGCCCTTTTTACTTGGCTGTCTCAAGAGGTATGACATCCTGAGGAGGGTATAGAACAAATGCAAGAAACGCCTGGTCCTCTGTGTCTAAATTGTCATAAAACATAGGACTTGTTGGCCGGGCGCGGTGGCTCACGCCTGTAATCCCAACACTTTGGGAGGCTGAAGCAGGTGGATCACGAAGTCAGGAGATCGAGACCATCCTGGCTAACAGGGTGAAACCCTGTCTCTACTAAAAATACAAAAAAAATTAGCTGGGCGTGGTGGCGGGTGCCTGTAGTCCCAGCTACTCGGGAGGCTGAGGTAGGAGAATGGTGTGAACACGGGAGGTGGAGCTTGCAGTGAGCCGAGATCATGCCACTGCACTCCAGCCTGGGTGACAGAGCAAGACTCCATCTCAAAAAAAAGAGGAAAAAAAAAAAAAAGAACATAGGACCTGTTAACAGTAGGTAAATCTATTTTTCCCACCGCTTTCATATTGCACCATCTACTCATGGTATTTGGGAAAGAAAAGGAAATTTTGTCACAGAAGTCATATAATTCTATTGTGTCATTTTCTTGTCCCTCAGCGGGACTCCCTGTGGCTGAGGGCCTAAGAGTCAAAAGACTTATAGCCAATTAATTGTTCTAGGCCAGATAGGAGTGGATGTGGACAGGCATTCATTACTTCTAAAAATTAATATTTTAAGTTAAAAAAAAAAAGCTGACAAACAAAACCAAAAGGCAAAGTTACAAGACTGACTTCTTTTTAACTTCTATGTGTTGAGTTACTGTAAGCTTGGTTTTTGTTACAGACTTATAGCAATCAGCTATACAAAACCTAAGCCTTGTTCTGAAAAATAATTGAAAATATGTATATATATAGATATAGATATATTTATCTTTACAACTCATAATTGGAAGTATTATACCTAGTAGGCTTTGTTATGAGGTATTTTTATCCTGTTAGTAAATATTTTTCTTTAATTCTATCGTAAGCAGAAAATTTTTATGGTAGGGGTGGATGCAAAAGTAGCACATCATAGTTTGGAAGGCAACTAAACTTGTTTTACCAGCTGTTTAGGCATTTTTGTTCCCCTTCTTGATTTGGAGGGTTTGAGCTTGACCTAGACCTAATTTTATCCCTCAAAACCAGCCCTTACAATCTAATGCACCTGTCTCCTCCATGATAGTACCTAGGCCTAAAGGGAGGCTGCTTGTCTATAGTCTTAGCAGCAGAGCATTAGCAGTGAAACAGATTCCGGCCCAGTGGGGTGCCAAATGAGGGAGATTCATATCTCTGGTCTTCAGAATACCATGATTTTGGTTTCTGCGGAAGTAAAACAAGGAGAGATAAATAACACTTATAGTTTGACAATTATAAGAGTAATTTGTGGCCGGATGCAGTGGCTCACGCCTGTAATCCCAACCCTTTGGGAGGCTGAGGCGGATGGATCACCTGAGGTCAGGAGTTCAAGACCAGCCTGGCCAACGTGGTGAAACTCCGTCTCTACAAAAATACAAAAATTCGGTGAGCATGAGGGCGAGTGCCTGTAGTCCCAGCTACTCAGGAGGCTGAGGTAGGAGACTCGCTTGAACCCAGGAGGCAAAGATTGCGGTGAGCTGAGATCACACCATTGCACTTCAGCCTGGGTGACAGAGCGAGACTCCATTTAAAAAAAAAAAAAAGTATTCGTATGTCAGAACAGAAAAAGAAACCTCTTCCATTAGGGTACCAACTAAAAATATGAAGAAAAATTATAATCTGGTACTTTCTATAGGATTATTGTAGCCAAGAAATAATGATTTAATCTGCATTCAAAAAAAGTTAGGGCTGAAATCTAGTATTAAGTGTTACGCTTTTCCCTTGAAACAAGCTTCTCTAGCTGCTTTTTTTTTTAATTAAAGAGAAATTATAGCAAGACCAATTTGTGTGCCAGGCAAGTTTTAGGTTTATTATGCTTACATGGTTATTTGCATAAAATGCAGCAAGAATTCATTGGCCATATATACTCTTTTTAAGTTGGCTTTGCTGGAACTATACCTAACAATAGGCTATTTTAGTTTAAGTCTTGGAAAAATAACCGGTGCCTCCAATTTGTTTTTTTTTTTTTTTAACTCTTATTGAACTTATGCAGACAACTATATCATCACAAAATTACGATCTGAATTTTAGTGAACCCAAAAGGTAAATTTGCTTACAAAAACACACTTTACTCCTCCCCCAAAAAAGACAAAAATAAAAAATAAACATACTTTAGCCAAATAGCTTAAAAGAAAAAGATTTTCTTAACCCTTCTTTAACCAGAGCAGCAGCTTTAAAACCAGATGCTTGTTTACCTTGGAAATGCCAATTACAAACAAAACAGCTCATGAGAGCTATCAGGCACTGTAGCATTTAGTAGCTCCTCACAATTAGTTCTAGGAAAGAGGCTCTTTTCTTATTAGGTAGCAAGATTTTATGTAAACCATTTTTATTTTATCACAGAACTCTTTGGGGAAATATTATTTCTATTAGCATAGGGGTAGCTTCAGTTAATATTTCATGGCAAGGCAATAAATGCCCCAACAAGTGGAAATTCTCTAATTTAGTCATTGTCATTGAAAAGTACTCACGATCTTTGTCATCAGCCCCGATAAATGTTCCATACAAAGGGCTACACAGTGGAGGATTTGTCCCAATTAGCACTCCAGCTCCTACCCTATGCTTTGTGGGCTTAGACGATTTTACCAGTTCCTATTTAGTGTGTTCAAATAACATTTCCTAGAAGAGCAGATTTACATGCCCTCAGTTTTATAGTACTAGGAAAAGGAAAACGTTCCCCAGTTAGACATAGTACCCATTTTCATAAGACACTTAGGTAAAAGGGGTTACAACTACCTTACATAAACCTTGTTTAAACATCATAAATTGTATAATTCTATTAAACTCTATGTTTTTATGTTCGGGTCCCAGGAACCCTTTTTCGCCCCCAGTCTATTTTACCTTTTCTAGTGAAAAGAGTTTGGGTTCCCAGCAGGGAGTTGCATCCTGTTTCTATTGATTGTTTGCAACCAGCTTTTGCTGCAACTGTTACTGCTGATTAATATCTTGCTAATCATAGGTTATGGATAGACTCTGTTTTAAGGCTCTGTTAGAAATTGCTGATGCACACACTCTATTGTAAATTCTTATCACCGTATACTGTACTTCTGCATACAGATGTTATGTTAAAGAATTACTTCATCCCCATGTGACCATCTCACCTCATAATCAAACAACCCTAAATCCCTCACTAACCGACCCCACCCTCACTAAACTTAGTAATAAATGCTGGTATATCCAGTGCATTGGCGGCATTGCAGGACCAGAAGGCAGTGACCCCCCTGGACCCAGCTTTCACTATCCCGTGTGTGTCTTTTATTTCTCAACCTGCCACTCTGCCTGGGATCAAAGAAACAGCCCCATTGCACTGTGGGCTGCTAGCCAGATCCTGCAATATCCTGTAGTTTTAATAAATGTATTTTAATGTTTTAGACTTTTTGTGCCCAAGTACATGAGTCTTCAAAGCTGGCACACTTTCCCAGGTCCGGAAAGTCTTGACAGTCCAGCTGTGGAAGTAGTTGTGGTACATCACCCTGGAAGTGCAAACCGTTAACTCCATCTGCTCCTGCGGCCCGCGTCAGTCCAAGCCTGACAGCTGACCTGGACACTCCATGCAAAAAGCTGCTAATGCAACCATAAAGAAACCAAATTTAAAGAAAATCCAGGTGATTTTTAACAATTTTTTTTGTAGACAAGATCTTGCTATGTTGTCCAGGCTGGTCTTGAACTCCTGGCTTCAAGCGATCTGCCTGCCTCAGCCTCCCAAAGTGCTGGAATTACAGGTATGAGCCACCGCGCCCAGAAAACCCAAGTGATTTTTATGAAAGGCTTCCATTTCCTCCTTCACTTGCTTAGCCCATTCCCAGCATTATGCCAGCCTAGCAAAGCCAACAGATCTGTGTTGCCTTCCACCTTCCGGCCGCTTCCACATTCTGCAGGAGACCCTATCAAAAGAAACAGCAGGAATCAAGGAGGAAACCCAGGAGGGAAACAAGGGCTGGATGGTCTGTGTGCTGGCATGTCAGCCCTGAAGACCAGGAAGCCACCACAGGCAAAGCCCTGGATGGAGCGCCTCTCCCCACAGCCTGCCCACCAACCAGGCGAGGGGGCATGGCTCCATGAGGAAACCAGGCGGGACTCACAGCTGCCATTTGGCAGCTTTCTGGTTCTTTATCCAGAGTTCTTTTCCCTATGCTGGACTACCCCTTGGGCAAGCATGCCTGATTCCAGGCAACTATTTTCCTAACTGAGCAGTATAAAGATGCCTATTGAGAGAGAGAGATTCCTCAGTCCCCATTCAACCACTGACACCAAGGCCATTGGAGGAAGTCACCATCCTACATTGTCCTTCTTATTGCCTATTTCTTGGATGAAATGGGTCTCCATGAGCACGGATCCCAGGAGTCTGGGTCTCAGTCGATACAGGATGAGGTGCACCACCAAAATAAGAAGTTGGACAAAACACAGATAATTATAAATGGACTAAATCTACCTATTAAAACACTGAAACACCTGTAATCCCAGTGCTTTGGGAGGCCGAGGAGAGAGGATCATTTGAAGCCAAGAGTTTGAGACAAGCCTAGGCAACATAGCAAGACCCCATCTCAAAAAAAAAAAAAAAAATTAGCTGGGCGTGGTGGCACACTCCTGTAGTCCCAGTAACTTGAAAGGATGGCTTGAGCCCAGGAGTTGGAGGCTGCAGTGAGCTATGATCACACTACTGCAACCTAGCCTGGATGACAGAGACTGTCTCAAAACAACAACAACAACAAAAGCCCTTTGGTTTGTGTTGTTTTTCAAATCCACCTGTAAATTACTTACAAAAGGCAAACCTTAAAATAAACCATCATGGAAAGATTGAAAATAAATTAATGGAAAGCTGTCTATCACATACGAATCAAAAGAAAGTATATGTCACTATACCAATACCAGAAAAATAGAAGATAGGACAAAAAAAATTATTAAGAGAGTTAGAGAGACACTGCCTAATAATAACAGAAGAAACTCATCAGGGTGACCTAATGACATAATATATCAAATTACAGAGCCTCGAAACCAGAAAGCAAAAGCTAACATCAATTACAAGAAGAAATTCACAAATCCATGATTATAACGAGAGATTTTAAGATGCCCTAAATGAGAAACTAAAAGATCAAATGTATAATAATTAAATGATAGAATGATGGAACAATGGCATTCAGAGCCAATCCAAAGGTTCCCAAGCTCTACACTGAGGCACCTCAGAGTGCCAAAGTGGAGTCATGGGAAGCTGCCAGAGACTTCAGCTGCAGAAGACTTTAAGTTTCCAGGGAAAGAGCTGCACAAAACATCTGGTCAGGAACCATGCAAGCGTTGAGTTTGAGAGCTCATAGGTTCAACATCAGATCACACTACATTCTTTTCATAATTTCATATCTTTGTGAAGCTGGGTTTTCAGCCATTGCTGTGATAAACAGTAAATAGCCTGGGAAAATCTCAATGGAACAAGAAATGAGCGTGGCAGGAGTCTCCAATCTGCTTCCAAGAGTTGAGAAGTGGTACAGTACCCAACACACACATACACCTCATGAAGAGGCAATTGTAGTTACATAAGAAGCTAAAAATATTTTTTCTTTCAATTACTGTACATGTATTATTTTTTCAAACAGCTACAAGTTGTTAGGACGCAAATACTAATTAAGTCACTTGGGTCTAACTACTTAATAAACAAAACCATTAGGTATTTCTTTTGGTCTAGGGGTACCACACAAATAATTGCTGAGTCACTAAGGGTGACGTGAGCAGAGAAAGTTTGGGAATCTCTGGCCTAATCGAATAATGTGTATAGAAACATACACTCCAAAACTGAAAATACCTAGCACTTTGGGAGCCAAGACCAGGGGATTGCTTCAGCCCAGGAGTTTGAGACCAGCCTGGGCAACATAGCAAGACCTTGCCTCTACCAAGAATTACAAAAAAAAAAAAAAAAAAAAAGCAAAAACACACACAAAAACTAGCCAGGCATGATGGTGTGCACCTGTAGACCCAGCTACTTGGGAAGGAGGGGGCTGAAGTGGGAGGATTGCTTGAGCCCAGGAGGTCGAGGCTGCAGTGAGCCATGACCACGCCACTGCACTCCAGCCTGGGTGACGGAGTGAGACCCTGGCCCAAAAAATAAAAAAAGAAAAAACAAAGTTGGAAATATACATTATTTTCAAGCATACAGGAAACTTTTTAGAAAATTTTAGAAAAGGCTGGGCGTGGTGGCTCACGCCTGTAATCCCAGCACTTTGGGAGGCCGAAGCAGGCAGATCATGAGGTCAGGAGATCGAGACCATCTTGGCTAACACAGTGAAACCCCGTCTCTACTAAAAATACAAAAAATTAGCTGGGTGTAGTCCCAGCTACTCGGGAGGCTGAGGCAGGAGAATGGCGTGAACCCAGGAGGCAGAGCTTGCAGTGAGCCGAGATTGCGCCACTGCACTCCAGCGTGGGCGACAGAGCCAGACTCCCTCTCCAAAAAAAAAAAAAGAAAAAGAAAATTTTAGAAAATTTGATGCCTAATAAGGTCACAAAGTCCTCACCTAGTTCAAAAAGAAATACAAACCATGACATCTGATCATAATATTTTAAAATTAGAAATCAATAATAAAGATTTGTTTTTGAAACACATATGTCTAGAAATGTAAACTCATACTGCTAAATATTATTGACTCAACAGAGACACACAATGAAAGTTTTGAAGTATTTCTAACTTAACAACAAAAACTGCATCTTTTTTCTTTTTCAGCTTTTAGAATCAAGGGTTTGTTACAAAGGTGCATTGTGTGATGCTGAGGCTTGGCTTATGCCTGTTCATCACCCCCGAAATAAGCGTGGTACCCAGTAGTAGTTTTCAGCCCTTGCCCTCCTTCCTCTCTCTCCCCTCTAGCAGTCCCTAGTGTCTGTGGTTCCCATCTTTATGGCCAAGAGTACCCAAAGTTTAGCTGCCATTTGTAAATGAAAACATGCAGTATTTGGTTTTCTGTTTCTGCATTAGTTCACTTAGGATAATGGCCTCCAACTCCATCCGTGTTGCTGCAAAGGACATAATTCCATTCTTTTTATGGCTGCATAGTATTCCATGGTGTATATGTACCACATTTTCCTTATCCGGTGTGGTAAAGGATGGTGGGTTTGATAAAGAAAATGTGGTACACATACACCATGGAATGGGCTGAGTCAATGAAAAACTGCATTTTTTAAAACCTGTGGAAAACACTAATGGGATATAGAGGGGATTTATACTTTATGGAATTTATGTGAAAATATGAAAGAGTGCAAGTAAACCCTATAAACTAGGGAAAGGACAACACAACAGAACAAACCCCAAAGAAAGTAGGAGGAATAAAATTAGATTAGAGCAAACAGTAATGAAATAAACAAACAATAGAGACAATCAACCAAACCAAAGCTAGTTATTCACAGGAACTATTAAAATAGGCTAATCAGGCTGGGTGTAGTGGCTCATGCCTGTAATCCCAGCACTGTGGGAAGCTGAGGCAGGCAGATCACCTGAGGTCAGGAGTTCCAGGGTAGCATGGCCAACATGGCGAAACCCTGTCTCTACTAAAAATTAAAAAATTAGCCAGGAGTGGTGGCGGGCTCCTGTAGTCCCAGCTACTCTGGAGGCTGAGGCAGGAGAATCACTTGAACCCAGGAGACTGAGGTTGCAGTTAGCTGAGATTGCACCACTGCACTCCAGCCTGGGCGAGAGGGTAAGACTCTGTCGTAAATAAATAAATAAACAATAAAACAAAATAGATTAACCCCACTCCACCCTCCTACAAGATTGAGCAGCAAAAATGAAAGACAAGTTACAAATAAGCAAACAAGCAAATTTAGAATGAGAAGGGGGCATGTTTACATACTCAGTAGAGATTTTTAGATTGGTAAGGGAATGCTACAAACAAGTTTTATGTCAATAAATTTGGAATCTTTAATGAAATAGAAAAATTCCTAGTAAAATATAATTTGCCAAATTTGGTCAAAGAATGAATAGAAAGAGTAGAAGAATAGAAAGAAATGGATTCCACACTCAAAAATATCCCACCTTAAAAAAAAATCAGGGAATAATGAATAAATCAGGAAAATACATGAATCTCCCATGCAAAAGAATTCCAGATAATTTATGTAGCCACTTTGCCCTCAGGAAAATGAAGCATAACTTCCCACTCCATAGATGTGGCTTTCTTTCAAAGAGTGCAGTACAGATTAGAGCGACCTCACAGTGGAGAAACTGACAAACACTACCTCAGCCAGATGTTCAAGGCCAGCATTGATGGTGATAAGTCATACGGATACTACCTGCCCTGATATAGTGTGATGAGAACAGCACTTCACCTCTGTGGCCTTCTTCCCCAAAACCCATAAACCAGGTCTAATAATGAGGGAAGAAAACACCAATCCCAGTTGAGGGGCATTCTACAAAATACCTGATCAGTACTCCTCACAACTGCAGAGGTCATTAAAAACAAAGTTGGAGAAACTGTCACAGCCAAAAGGAGCCAAAGGGGACATGACAATGAAAGGTGATGTGGCATTCTGTAGAACACTCTGGGACAGAAAAAGGGCGTTAGGGAAAAACAAAGTAAATCCAATAAAGTATGGACTTTAGTGAATAATAATGTCTCAATATTCATTCATTAATTGTAACAAATGTACCCATGCTAATATAAAGTGTTAATAATAGGGGAAAGTGTATGCTGGGGGGAGGAGAAGATGGAAATGCTCTGTATTCTCTATCTGCTCACTTTCTCTGTAAATCTAAAACTTCTAAAAAATAGCCTAGTAATTAAAAAGCCATGATTGCTTCATACAGATGCAAAAAGTAATTAAAATCCAACAATTGTTCCTTATTTGTAAAATAGTAGGTTCTATTGATTAACTTTATTATTGAATAAATACATTAATTATTTTTAAAAAGCTCTTGGCAGGCCGAGCACAGTGGCTCATGCTTGTAATCCCAGCACTTTGGAAGGCCAAGGCAGAAGGATTGCTTGAGCCCAGGAGTTCAAGACCAGCCTGGGCAAGAGAGTAAAATCCCACCTCTACAAAAAATACAAAAATTGGCCAGGTAGGGTGGTGCATGACTGTAGTCGCAGCTGCTGTGTAGGCTGAGGCTAGAGGATCACTGGAGCCCAGGAGGTCAAGGCTGCAGTGAGTTGAGATCACACCACTGCACCCCAGCCTGGGTGACAGAGTGAGACCCTGTCTTAAAAAATAAATAAATAGGCCAGGCGCGGTGGCTCACGCCTGTAATCCCGGCACTTTGGGAGGTCGAGGCAGGGGCATCACGAGGTCAGGAGATCGAGACCATCCTGGCTAACACGGTGAAACCCCATCTCTACTAAAAAATACAAAAAATCAGCTGGGCATGGTGGCAAGCACCTGTAGTCCCAGTTACTTGGGAGGCTGAGGCAGGAGAATGGCGTGAACCCGGGAGGCAGAGCTTGCAGTGAGCCGAGATTGCGCCACTACACTCCAGCCTGGGCAACAGAGAGAGACTCCAACTCAAAAAAAATAAATAAAAATAAAAATAAATAATAAAAGCTCTTAGCAAATGTGGAATTAAAAAGAATTTCCCTAACCTGATAAAGGATATCTACCAAAACCATCAAACTTAATTGTGAAACATTAGAAGTATTCCATTTAAAGTCAGCAGCAAGACACGGGTGCCTGCTCTCACCACCTGATTCAACATTATACTGAAGGTTAACTCAGTGCAATAAGATAAAGAAGCAAAATATGTTAGGATTGGAGACAAGTGGGGAAAAGTCATTATTTACAAATGACACGCTTGTTTACCAACTAAATCAAAGCGAACCCACAGAGTAGCTATGGATTGCAACTCCACTGCCTGCCTCTGGCCTCAAAAGAATAGAGGCTATGGCTCAGGTCCTTCTTTACAGTTTCTCAAGCCATCTCCTTCTACTGCTTTTCCTTCTTCTTTCTACCAAGGGGATCCTCTGTCTGCCTCTCCACTGTAGAGGAGAAGGGAAGCAGAGAATTCAGCAGGTCCTTCTGCAAGTTCCTTAGGATGCACTGGCTCCACAGTTTGGAGAGAAGAACTAAAAGGTTTGTGTCATTCACAACCCAAACCAAACTTCATGACATACAGTACCAAACAATCCAGTAGTGCGATTGTGCCCGTCAGCTCTGTATTCCCAAACACCTCCCCCAAACCCCCAATGCCCCATGTCCTATAGTTAGGGCTTCCTTCCCCCACATCACACCCACAGCAGCTTTGTCCCTCTGGGGGACAGAAAATTCTGGAAAAATGTCTCTCCCAAGACACCTTGAATCCCATAACTCCCCCTGTACCATCCAGTCCCAATACTAAGGAAAGCTGCAGTGACACCCAATATACCAACCAATACTGACTTTCTACCATCTGGCAAATGGATTTTGAAATAGAAATTAAACATAGTTATTCAAAAAATAAAGAAAGTTCTACTTCTCACGCACCCAAGCTTGTGGTCTGAGTCTCATCCTTGCTACTTGAAGACTATAAACATTCAGGATTCATGACCCTTAACTTAAGCCCCGGGCTTCACAGCCTGGACGATCTCCATAAGTGATGACCCTCCCCAGCAAGCTGACGGCTTCTCAGAGCAAGGATGGTGGGAGGGGAGGTAGAAACTTTCATGTTTACATTATACAGTAATAGATTGCGTTTGTAATTTAAATTTTTATTAAAAAAAACCTCTTATCATCCCTGGCTTTTGACCCCAGATGAAAAGATTACATAAGGAAACCAAATCTTTTGTGCAACACACACACTTTACACATCTGGCCTTGAAGATGTAAAAATTTACAAGCTATATTAGAATCCATATTTATGCAGACTTTATGAGAAGACAAATAAAAATCTATTTTAAGGATATGGTAAACTCATAAAGAAAATACAAAGTTCAAAAAAAAAAAAAAAAAAAAAAAAAAAAAAAAAAAAAAAAAAAAAAAAAAAAAAAAAAAAAAAAAAAAAAAAAAAAAATACAAAGTTCAAATCTCAGTGGATATATTTCTGAGGAACTTTCTCTTCCCCCTTATACCCAGGAGTTTTATCTGGTTAGGGAGGAGCCATGCCTCTGACCTAGAAAGGTTTTTTAAATTGATACAGAATACTCATACATACTTATGGGATGTATGTGATATTTTGATACATGCATACAATGTGTAATGATCAAAGCAAAGTAATTAGGATCTCCCTATCACCACAAACTTTTATTTCTTTGTGTTGGAAATATTTCAAATCTTCTCTTGTTGCTATTTAAAAATATACAATAAACTGTGGCTAACTATAATCACCCTACTATGCTACCAGACACTAGAACTTATTCTTTCTATCTGTTTGTTTGTACCAATTAATCAAGCTCTCTCCATCCCCTACACCCTTCCCAGCCCCTAATAACCACCAATCTACTCTCTACCTCCATGAGGTGAACTTTTTTATCTTCCACATATGAGTGAGAATATGTGATTTGTCTTTCTGTGCCTCGCTTATTTTACTTAACATACTGTCCTCTAAGCTCATCCACATTGCCACAAATGACAGGATTTCATTCTTTTTTTTATGGAGGAATAATATTCCTTTGTGTATATATATATATAATGCACATACATATAAATATATATATATATCACATTATACATATATTTTTTGAGTCGGAGTCTTGCTCTTTTTCCCAGGCTGGGGTGCAGTGGTGTGATCTTGGCCCACTGCAAGCTCCACCTCCCGAGTTCATGCCATTCTCCTGCCTCAGCCTCCTGAGTAGCTGGGACTACAGGCGCCCGCCACCACGCCCGGCTAATTTTTTGTATTTTTTTAGTAAAGACGGGGTTTCACCATGTTAGCCAGGATGGTCTCGATCTCCTGACCTTGTGATCCGCCTGCCTCGGCCTCCCAAAGTGCTGGGATTACAGGCGTGAGCCACTGCCCCTGGCCATATATCACATTTTCTTTATCCATTCATCCCTTCATGGGCACTTAGGTTGATTCCATACCTTAGCTATTGTGAATAGTGCTGGGATAAACATGGAAGTGCAGAGACTTCCTCAATATGCTAGCTTCCTTTCTTTTGGGTACATACTTAGTCATGGGATTGCTGGGTCATATGGTAGTTCTATTTTTCGCTTTTTGAGAAACACTCCTAGTGTTTTCCATAATGGCTGTACTACTTTGTATTCCCACCAACAGTGTAGAGAGTTCCTTTTTCTCTGCAATCTTGCCAGCATATGTTACTTTTTGTCTTTTTGAAAGCAGCCTGGGGTGAGCTATCTCACTGTGGTTTTGATTTGCATTTCCCCGATGAAGATTGATGTTAAGCATTTTTTCATATACCTGTTGGCCATTTGTATGTCTTCTTTTGAGAAATATCTATTCAGATCATTTGCCATTTTTGACTCAGATTATTTAGGTTCATTTGCTGTTGAGTTGTTTGAGTTCTGCTTATTAACTGTTTGTTGGATGAATCGTTTGTGAATGATTTCTTCTGTTCTGTAGGTTGTCTCTCACTCTGCCGATTGTTTCCTTTGCTGTGCAGAAGCTTTTTAGCTTGATGTGATCTCATTTGTCTATTTTTTAGAATGACAAATTTTGTACTTCATTACTTACTAACTCATTTTTCCTGGAAGGAGCTTTCCAAGACCTTCTAATCCATCTCCCTATCTCCAGAGTTGATTAACTGAGTTTTCCAGGCTTCCAAGAAAAGCATGTTGCATATCAGCTGTCTGAAAGTGTTCTACCATCTACCTTCACCTTGTCTGCTCTGTTATCTCCAGCCCAGTCATACACTTGGACTGTGGGACTGAAATTTCCCTATAACTAGGAGATGGGAATTACGTTCACTCAGCTATAATTGCCACTTCCTGAGAAACCCTTTCTCTCTCCTCTTCTTGGGGCACTGCCAGCCAAGTTTCCCATCCCTGAGCCCTCAGTGGGGCTACCTGCCATCTATCTTCAGCTCCAGGTCACCAACACCAGCACTTTATCTGTGAGCAGCAATAAAATGAATTCATCTCCTATAACGATTTTAAAGGGCCTGTGCTATTCTTGGAGTGTGGAGAAGGGAGAGGCTGGGCAAATAGTTCTTTAGGATCTCAAACAAAGGCTTCTTGCTTCTATTAGTTCTCATAAAAGTTTTCGTGGAACTTTATAAAGAATATTGAACAAATCCTCCCTTCCCTTTTGCCCAGAGTCAGGCTATGGAGCAGACTGAACTCCAGGTTGCAGGCCTGGAATTTGTCCTTGTGTTGTCACTCGCTTGTTCTGAGATATCGTAAAAGCCACTCCACCCCGCTGAATTTCCATTTTCCCATCTGTAAAGCACATAGAGCAATTGTATCTGTCAGAGTGCAACCAGAGAAAAGAAACAAGGGAGATAGACAGTTACGGACTGACTGCAAGGAATTGGCTAATACAGTTATGGGGGCTGCCAGGGGCAGGCTGGAGCTCAGGGCGTGAGCCCAGGCTGCCGTAACAGTGGCAGTTGTGCCGTCTTCATCAGGAAGCCTCAGCTCTGCTCTTACAGGTTTTCACCTGTTTGGATCAGGCCCACCCAGGTCAGCCAGGACAATCTCCTTTGCCTAAGGTCAACTGATTATGGACATTAGTCACATTGTCAAAATACCTCACAGCAACATCTATGACTGTTTCGTTGAATAACCTGGGACTGTAGCCTCACCAGATGGATGCATCAAGGTGACCCTCACAACAATGTTTGTTCCTGCCAACCCCGAATAATGGGAAGTGATACTTGGGAGGTTTTAAACATGCGTTTTTAGAAGCTTCAGAAATTGATGAAAAGAACCTAAGAATATTAATTTCTAAACTGTGAACATTCAAATGCTCCCATATTAGTTAGCATACATACATATAATTTCACATAGTTGCAATCAGTGTACGCAGCACATAACTTTCTGCTCTTTTCCCCTAACTTTATTTGGTGTAAGCATGTCCTGGCATTGATATTTTCTACATATTGAGGTCACTTTTCCCAATTATTTTATAGCATTTATTCATGTTAATGTACTATAGTTTTAAGCACTCACCCCTCTTTTGGCCATTTGAACAGTTCTAAATGTCTGCAATTTAAAAAGCACTATTGTGAACATATTTACACAATCAGTATTTAACTTTTGAGTCATTTCACTAAAGTATAATTGGTCCCAAATGTGGAATTACTGGACCAAAAGCTGTAAAGAAGCTTGTAGCCACCATTATGTGCAGCTGGATTGCTTTACAGAAGGACAGGACTGATTGATGATGCACCTAAAAATGCATAAGAACATTTGTTATCCTAAAGCTCTGCTATCATTTCAATGGCTCTTTCCCTAAAATTTATTTAATTTCAAAAAGCACATGTTGATCTTAAAAGATGCAGCCCCTTAACCATCAGAAAGCATCTTTTCCCAAATACAGTCCTGTGCCACATAATGTTTCAGTCAATGACGGTGGTCCCATGAGATTTTAATGGAGCTGAAAAATTCCTATTGTCTAGTGAGGTCACTCTCATAACATCATAGCATTAAAACACATCACTCCTGCCGGGCGCGGTGGCTCACACCTATAATCCCAGCACTTTGGGAGGCCAATGGGGGCGGATCACGAGGTCAGGAGATCGAGATCATCCTGGCTAACACGGTGAAACCCCATCTCTACTAAAAATACAAAAAATTAGCCAGGCTCAGTGGCGGGCGCCTGTAGTCCCAGCTACTCAGGAGGCTGAGGCAGGAGAATGGCATGAACCTGGGAGGCGAAGCTTGCAGTTAGCCAAGATTGTGCCACTGCACTCCAGCCTGGGTGACAGAGCGAGACTCCGTCTCCAAAAAAAAAAAAAAAAAAAAAAAAAAATTCACTCGTATGTTTGTGGTGATGCTGTTGTAAATAAAACTACTTTGCTGCCAGTCATTTAAAGAACAAAATAAATAAAATTTTAAAATAAGAGAAAAGCTTATAGATTATGGATATAAAGAAATAAAATATTTTTATACTGCTCTACAGTGTGTGTTTTAAGTGTTATTGCAAAAGAATCAAAAAGTTTTAAAAAGAGCCTGGCATGGTGGGCTTATGACTGTAATTCCAGCTACTGGGGAGGCTGAGGCTGGGGGATTGCTTGAGATGAGGAATTCAAGACCAGCCCAGGCAACATAGGGAGACCTTATCCCTTTTTTTGGGGGCGGGGGGGCAATTATTTATTTATTATTTATTTTTTTATTTTTTTATATATGCTTTTATTTTTCCGTGATTACAAACACAACTAAATATCAAATGCACAAAGTAAGAATTATATGGGGAAAAAAATCAGATACGTTCATATATATATCACCTTTTCAAGGCTATTTCCATCCAGAATAACCTTGGTTTGCCAGGGCCAATAGAAAGAAGTCACAAAATCGCCTTTAGTCAAATTTGTGTGTTTGCTTTCTTCTATAATTCCAATACCTCCACCATGAACAACTTGAGATAGCTGCCAAGGTGTTATATAATCAGTGCCAGTGTCTTCATTCATTCTACAACGAAGGCTGTCACTTCACACTTGGAAGGTTGCACAGCGGCCAGGCAGAGGCGCTCCTCACATCCCAGACGATGGGTGGCCGGGCAGAGGCGCTCCTCACTCCCCAGATGGGGCGGCCGGGCAGAGGCGCTCCTCACATCCCAGAGGATAGGTGGCCAGGCAGAGGCGCTCCTCACTTCCCAGACGGGGCGGCCGGGCAGAGGCGCTCCTCACATCCCAGACGATGGGCGGCCAGGCAGAGGCTGTAATCTTAGCACTTTGGGAGGCCAAGGCAGGCAGCTGGGAGGTGGAGGTTGTAGCGAGCCGCGATCACGCCACTGCACTCCAGCCTTTCCAGCACCACTCTCTCCACTGACAACAATAGACTGGTTGACTGGTTCAGTCAGGCTCTTGACATTCCTGCAGGTCTGTTCACCCACAGTGAACACATGGGGCTTCAGTTTCTGGGGCTGAGGCGCAGCATGGTACTCTCTCATTAGTCGGGCGAGTAGAGCTGAGAAACAGGCTTGAAGGGGTTCAAGGCTACCAGGGTGCAGCCAGCATTGGTGTAGAATGTGTCTGCCGTGTACCGGGCCTGCAGGCACCTCAGGACTGTCTCTAGTGTCACAGGATTCACCCTGGTGAGGTCATCCAGCTTGTACAGCAGGACCTCGCCACTCAGGAACTCCTGCAGGTCTTCTCTGAGGTACTCCCTGGCTTGGCCGTCAGACCTCGGATTGTGGCCATTGACCTGCTGGAGCATCCTCCTTCAAAGTGGCAGCTAGGGTTCTGGGTTGCAGGAGGTACAAGGAATACTATCCACCTAGTCATGGGACCATAGCCTGGGGTATGGTTCCAACAAAGGGCTCAGTTCTGGAGGAATCTCAGACAAGTCACGCCAGAGCCTGTGAGAGCGCTCTGCAAATTTTATTACGATGCAGCATCAGCTCCCAGCTGGAGTCAAGTGAGATTAGAGCAGTTTTCTCCAGTTCTCCAAGCTCCTGCTCCAGTCGGTTTCGCGGTTACCAGCCAAGAATTTCTGGAAAGGGTGTGACCACGGTCCCACGACCCGAGCCGCCGTGCTTAAGGCCCCGCCCGGCCAGACTGGAAAGCGCCAGGTCAGGGAAGAACACCGGCGGGGGAGAAAACAGGAGGGGCAGGAGCCAGCAGTGTGGAGAGGAACCTGGGACCGCCAAACCGCACCCCTTCGGCTGCGGCACTGGCTAAGTCTTTATCTCTTAAAAAATATAGCTAAGGTTAATTTATTGAAGAAAGAAAAATATTTTGTATCAATTTAGTGTAGCCTAAGTGTACAGCTTTATTGAGTCTACAGGAGTGTACAGTAATGTCCTAGGCCTTCACATCCACCCACCACTTACTCACTGACTCACCCAGAGCAACTTCCAGTCCTGCAAACTGCATTCATAGTAAGTGTGCTATGCAGGCATGCCACTTTTTATCTTTTACCCTCTATTTTTACTCTACCTTTTCTACCTTTAGATATGGTTAGATACAGAAATACTTATCGCTGTGTAGTGATTACCTACGATATTTAGTACAGCAACATGTGGTACAGGTTTGTAGCCTAGGAGCAACAGGCTATACAATATAGCCTGGTATGTAGTAGGCTATAGCACCTGGGTTTGTGTGAGTACATGCTATGGTATTCGCAGGACGACAAAATTGCCCAGTGATGCATTTCTCAGACTATATCCCCGCCCTTAAGCAAGGCACGACTGCAGTGATGTTCTGTCCTGGTTTCATCCTGTGTAAACCCCCACAGCATGTCCCGCACTCACTATACGCTGCCTCCTAACTAGCATCTCTTCAGCTAGATCAGAAGCTACTTGAGAATAAAACCCATTCTTACCACTCCTTCAGAGCCTCCAAAGTATCAAGGCCGTTGCAGGCACTGCAATTACAGTGGGCCCTTGAAGAATACAGGGATCGGGGTGCTGATCCCCTGCACAGTTAAAAACCTATGTATAACTTTTGACTCTCCTAAAACTTAACTGCTAATAGCTTACAGTTGACTGGAAGACTTACTGATAACATAAACAGTCCGTTCGCACATACTGTGTATGTTATACGTATTATCTGCTGTATTCTCTTACAATATAGCAAGCTAGAGAAAAGAAAATGTTATTATGAAAATTATAAGGAAGAGAAAATACATTTATAGTACTATACTGTATTTATCAATATTGTGAATTTGCATGGTCTGTTTACAAGATGAGTTGTCTGAAATGATGGCAACTGCAGCTGCAGACCTCAATCTATGGTACATAGCAAGCAATTCAACTGTTTCTTGTAATGTCATTATTTTTCTCTGCTTTTCAGGAGTACTTCCAGCATCACTAGTCACACTTTATATGGGTCCCATGGTGTTAACGAAGGTATTGCACTCAACACGATGAAAAATACACAGGAACCCTGAGAGATCACCTTTTACCAATGGTAATTTGCAATTTACTAGAGAGATGAACTGCTCATGTGGAGACGATGAGCGTCACACAGCATTTTTTTTTTGAGACGGAGTCTCGCTCTGTCAACCAGGCTGGAATAGTGCAGTGGTGCGATCTCAGTTCACTGCAAGCTCCGCCTCCCGGGTTCATGCCATTCTCCTGCCTCAGCCTCCCCAGCAGCTGGGACTACAGGCGCCCACCACCACGCCCGTCTAATTTTTTGTATTTTTAGTAGAGACAGGGTTTCACCGTGTTAGCCAGGATGGTCTTGATCTCCTGACCTCATGATCCACCCACCTCTGTCTCCCAAAGTGCTGGGATTACAGGCATGAGCCACCGCGACCGGCCCCGCACAGCGTTTTAAGCAGATACACACTTGAGCTCACCGCTAGCAATGAAATGATTACAGCATTACAGTAAGCACTGTAGTTGATTTTATGCAGTTATGATTTAACTGCATCTTTATGTTTGTTTACATTCTCCTGACTGCAAATGGCCCCATATACTCTGTGTTATAAGTTTTGATAAATTTTAACTTTTTATTATAGATTTCTAT
Organism: Nomascus leucogenys; assembly: GCF_006542625.1. Taxonomy (NCBI): domain Eukaryota; kingdom Metazoa; phylum Chordata; class Mammalia; order Primates; family Hylobatidae; genus Nomascus; species Nomascus leucogenys. Next base: position 58,812,802 of record NC_044385.1, read on the forward strand.
ATATTGTGTGGGAGTAAACGATAAAATAAACTAGTATCTACATATATTTTATGCATTCATGACATATCTAACTTTTTCTTAATTTTTTTTGATATTTCTAAGCTATGCAATTCATCAGTGAGTTTTTTCTTTTTTTTTTTTTTGAGACAGAGTCTCGCCGTCGCCCAGGCTGGAGTGCAGTGGTGCGATCTCGGCTCACTGCAAGCTCCGCCCCCCAGAGTTCATGTCATTCTCCTGCCTCAGCCTCCGGAGTAGCTGGGACTACAGGCGCCCGCCACCTTGCCTGGCTAATTTTTTGTATTTTTAGTAGAGTTGGGGTTTCACTGTGTTAGCCAGGATGGTCTCGATCTCCTGACCTCGTGATCTGCCCGCCTCGGCCTCCCAAAGTGCTGGGATTACAGGCGTGAGCCACCGTGCCCGGCCTGAGTTTTTTCTAATTGTCACAAACCTCAAAAAAAGTTTTCCAATATATTTATTGGAAAAAATTTCTGTATAAGTGGACCCAGGCAGTTCAAACTGATGTTGTTCAAGGGCCAACTGCATACCTGCCCGAGGGGCACGTGGCAAGAGTGCGATGAAGGTCCTCCTCGGCTTCCTGGCGTGTGTGTAATAACGGGTCTCCACCGAGTTCCCAAAGCAGGCCATCTATGAAAGAACCTTCAGGCTTGAAAAGACAGAAAACGTTTTCATAATTTATTGGTTAGATTCTGTATATGCTAATGGTGTACTTACTGTTATTAATTATAGCTGGACTAATTAACATCTTCTTTCGGATTTAACATGAACTTACCAAAGCCAAGCTTGATTTTCCAAATCAAAAACAAAGTGGTCTTCTAGAGTGGGCACTTCTGTTTGAGAAAATGCTCTTTTGAGGGAGAGTACGGGGCCCTAGAAGGGCTAACAATAGCAGGCAACTCTCCAAGTAGGAGGAGAAGACCATCATATACAACTTTGTGGAATGTTTCTGTCTTTATGACCACGTTGCAGGACTAAGAATTCATGGCACACGGTTGCAGAATCATTGACAAGGTAAGCCGAAACCTCAAGAAATCACCTTTTTGTGTTTCTCTCTTCTTATGCATTAATAGTCCTAGTCAAATAATCTGATTCCATGTGGCTGAGACCAAAGAGGCCAAGAAAACAAGGGTGTTTAGATTTTTCCTGTTCCCCAACCTCCAAATCTAGGTGATCCCATGAGCTGCAGATGTCTTGTCTTTGCTGATCACATCCAGTAGAGAACTGCTGAATATCCTACTTCCTTTTATTTTACAGAAGGAGTTTACATGCTGCATTTAAAAACAGAGTTCATAACCAATAGGAAATTTAGTGGAAGTAACTTGACCTCATGGAGTTTGTGGGAAAACTCAGAATTCAAATCACTTCCTTGCAGCCTCTCAAGTGAGTCGAAAGCAGAGCCCCTACTCCATGCTTCTCTCGCCTGGAACTCACTGTCACTGTCTGCTGGTCCACCGCTCCCAGTCACTCCAACGTGAGGAAGCCGGCTTCAGAGCAAACCACAAGGAAATCTGGTCTCCTGATAACATCTGGCCGTTCATCAATAGCTTCTTCATGTAAACCCCACTCTAAAAAGAAGTGGATCCTACAGGTCTCCTACTGGATGCACACAAATGGCTGAAAAGTGCCATTTGATTTGATTTATTCTCTATATGCTAGAAGTTCTCTATGTGGTTTGTTGGGCTAATGAGCCTAAGGAGATTGTATTAGGGTTCTCCAGAGACAAAACCAATAGGATGTTGAGAGAGACAGAAAAAAGAGAGAAAGATTTGAAGGAATTGGCTCACATGATTGTGAGACTGGCAAATCCAGTCTACAGGAGAGGCTGGAGACCCAGGCACAGTTGATGTAGCTCAAGGCCAAGGGCAGTCTGAAGGCAGAATTCCCTCCTCCTCGGGGGACCCCAATGTTTTAACTTCTTTAACTGATTGGGTAAAGCCCACCCCCATTATGGAGCGGACTCTGCTTTACTCACATCTACTGATTCAACTGCTAATCACATCTGAAAAACACCTCACAGAGACTTCTAGATTGGTATTTGGACAACTGGGTACCTTGAGTTAGCCACATTGACACATAAAATAAATCATCCCAGAGATTCATGTAGAATTCCCAGAGAAGGGAAAGGTTGCATCAAAAGTGAGTGGAGTGGCTGAGCCGAGACAAGTGCGTTCACTTCCGCAGGGCATGCCTTTTTCACTGCTTGCTGAGGCCAAGGCGATGACGCTCTTGGCAGAGGAGCCGGTATCCAGTCCCTCGGAAGGGGAAGGCTCAGGGCATAGCCCCCAGCCTGACTCCTCCTGACTAGCCTAAGCCCTACCCACACTAGTCTTTCCCAGGCATGGAGGCAGGTAAAGGAGAAGAAAGATGCCCCTATGTTGCCACTCGAGTGCTGATAAGTTTCACAGGCATAAATGTGTGTGATCTTGGAGATCTGAGCAACTGCGATTGTCTAGACTGGGACCAACGCTGGCCCTGCAGCTGAGCACAGCAGCCCTCCCACATGTTGATGACAGCTTCAGGCCAAACAACCTGCCACAGAGGGTAGACAGCAATGGACAAAGCCCAGGATTCAGTGAGCTGAACTGGAAAATCTTTCATAGAGATGACAGGTGCCCAGACCCGAGATAGAGGTCTCTGGAATTGGAAACTGACAAAGTGGATGTAAACTGTGTCCTGCTGGCCTCATTCTCCTCTGCGAATTCAGAATCCTGATGCCTACAAGGCCCCTAGCAGCCTCCAGACACCAGGAGAGGTGGAGTCTCTCTCTTTCCTCTCCTGGGATCCAGCCATGGCCACACCCCACAGCTCACTCCACATCACCAGACACAAGGGTTTGTGGCCACTCCCTGCAGGTTCCTGCTGAACAGCTCACTCTTCCACGCACCACCCAGAGCCTGCAGGTGCCAAAACCTCAGCACTGACAGAGGTCTGTGAAACAAGCATTGAAGCTTTCCTGTCAGCATCCCCAGGCCAGCGACATGTTCATGAGCCAGGCTGTGAGACCATACGCATTACAACACACTCTCCTGTCCTCCCAGGGACTAAGGATTTGGCCTGGACCAACCTTTGTGTGCCTGGCACCTTCTTCTCTGTGAGGGGGTGCCTCCACCGGCTGCCTTCCTTTTGGTTCACTCTGGTAGTTAACCAGACATGCCTGGACAGTGCTTAATCCCAGTGCTGGACACAGTTAGGCTCAAGCTGGAAACCCTGCCATGCTGATAACATGTTCCTCTGCCCTTGTGTAAAACACACACATGCTAGTTACATTTAAGAATGTAGAAATGGCCAGGCATGGTGGCTCACACCTGTTATCCCAGCACTCTGGGAGGCCGAGGCGGGCAGATCATGAGGTCAGGAGTTCGAGACCAGCCTGGCCAATATGGTGAAACCCTGTCTCTACTAAAAATACAAAAATTAGCCAGGTGTGGTGGCGCGAGCCTGCAGTCCCAGCTACTAGGGAGGCTGAGGCAGAAGAACCACTTGAATCCGGGAGGTGGACGTTGCAGTGAGCCAAGATCGTGTCACTGCATTCTAGCCTGGGTGACAGGGCAAGACTCCGTCTCAAAAAAAAAAAAAAGAGAATGTAGAAATAATTGGAACTGTGATGACTGTGGGGTCATCCTAATTCGATATATTGCTTATAGAATGAAATCTACATCTTTATTTATGAAAAGTTTTCTGTGGATGCCAACAATACACAAGAACCAGAAGCCAGCACTCACTGGGACGCTTGAACTTGCCCTTGGTGAGCCGTGCACCTCATCTTGGGCTGCCCCTGCTGGTGTAACTGGCTGTGCAGGCTCACCTACACTCCTACACCCCCCTTTTTCTTTAACAAGTGAGATCCTTTCTCAGGGGGTGGCTATGAGATGTTTGCCCCTTAGTCCACAGGTAGGAGCTATAAGAGCACAGCACCCCATTTTAATTAAATGCAATAAAACTACCACATAAGTACATAAAGGCAAGGCAAAGTGACAGTGTCCAGACCAGCAAGTGCTAGAGTCAACAGAGATCTTAAAGGGCATCTAGTACAGGGCCCTCGACCTTAGAACACACCCCCAGGGAGCGGCCTCAGCTCCCTCTAACCGCTGCAGTTAGATTCTTGGGGCCGCCCCGGCCTCCATACGGGCAGGCTGAGGACCAGTGATGTGACGTGGTCCGGGGGTTCTCAAGCCCACTGGTTCATAAGAAGCACCTGGGGAGCTTTATAAAGATAAACCTCGAGGGCTTGTCTCAGAATTACTTGGATGTGGGGTCTGAAAATCTGTATTTTTAAAGCTCCCCAGGAGATTGTTTCAGGTTTGGGACCCATTGATCTTCTGAGCTCCAACACTGTCTGAGGCCATAGAAAGGCGAAATGTTCATTCCGTTCCCAGCAAATTCAGTGAGCAAACAAGAAAGCAAGACTATAATTCAGGTCTACAGAACTCGCAGTTCAGCATCATCCATGAAAAATTATTATATCTCTCTCTCAAGCTAGAAAGAAATATATGTTAGTGGTCACAAAACACTAAAACATGTTGTTTCTACTTCATCAAGAAACACCCCCTCATCTAGAAATAAACTCCAGCCCCAAATTGAGTGTTTTCATTTGCTTATAAGGAAGACCTTCCTAACTGCAAAAGTCAATTACTGGAATCAAGGGTGACATGGGAGGGCTCCTTGTAAAATGATATTTGTAAAACATTCTTTCACTTCCCCAAGAGAATTGAGATGCAGAAGCCACTTTGACATGCCTGTCACTGTGGCGGTGTCTTTGAAAGACCTGAAGGAGGTACAAGACGTGGCCTCCAGGAGCACACCTCCTTCCCAAATGATATGGAGCCGTCAGAGGGTGGCAGGGCAAACACGATGATGCCTCAGCCCTTGGGAGAGTGGGGAGAGCGTTGCTCAGACAATGCTCGTTTAGCAAAACAAGCCTGAAAGGCAGAATACGGCTCCAAGCCCCATCCAACCCTAGAAGAAGGGAAACAGTCACCGTTTGATTTTTCTTTTAGATTTTCTAGTTCCTCTTTCCTTGGTGCTGTCATTGTTGGAGTGTTTTGTTGTTTCTTTTGATTTTCGTTAGTTTGCTTGGGGTTGTCTTTCACCCAAGCAATCCTTTGCTCAGTCAGAAATGAAGTATTTGACACATGGTTGCGAAGCCTGGGGCTGTTCTATAAATTCCTGGTGCTTGAGTGATTCCAGGTGTCCTGCGTGAATGAGGATCTCATCCCTGTGTCTGGAGCGCTGAGTGTTGTAGAATGTGCTCCCTCTGCTGGTTCCCTCTAAAAACGAAAACTTGGTTTCGAAATGGACTTGAATTTCCAAAGTGCTCTCTCCTCAGATCCAAGAATCTGACCTCTGCAGAGCGATTAGAATTTTCTGGCTAAAGTGATTTTTTGTTTAAAACAACAACAACCTGACTCCCAGACTCATTCAGGTTGACCACCTTAGACAAACCCGGCTCACATGGGCCCTTGGAAGAGAATGATACGGTGAAAAGAGAAAATCAGAATGTTTATTTTCACAGTTGGCCCAGCAACGAGCAGAGCAGTGCAGCTTGGGCAATGTCCCCAGATGTGCCCACGGACAAGCTGTAAAGGACTCATTCCTAAGGTATCTAGGAGGAGGAGGGCCACTGGAGTCAGCAAATAAAAACACCAGAGGGCCAGTTAAATGTGCATTTCAGTGTAGTCCTGGCTACTCGTGAGGATGAGGCGAGAAGATCGCGTGAGCCCAGGAATTTGATGATTGCACCACCACACTCCAGCCTGGGCTGCAGAGCAAGACCGTCTCAAAAAAAAAAGTGCATTTCAGTTAAACAACAAATAATGTGTAAAGTATACGTATGTCCCATTTAATACTTGAGCCATAGTAATAAATCTCACAAGCCTCCCTGTATTTTATCAGGCAACCCTAAATGTGAGGAAATAGGAACTAGGAGGAGGAGAAAGCTCAGTCTAGAGGCTTAAAAGGCTCTTGGATGCAAACTGCTCAAACGTGCTGGTGCCTGGAAGCTGGTGACAGCTGAGCCACTAGACCGGAGATGACAGACTGCCCCACCGAGACCCCGGCATAAGTCTTCTGTGTGGGGTGCCATTGCAAGAGCTCAGACTGGGAAGAATCTGTTCTCTGCCATCTTTGCAGGGCTGATTTAAATCTCACCATCTTGTCTTTTTTACACAAACTATTTATTATGAGACACTTTAAAGAACCTTAATAAAATACTTTAGTCTTATCATCTTCAAAGCCTTGGTTTCAATCCCAGTGTTACGGAGTTCTTCCCTGCAGTTTTACCTCCTCCCGCGGCTGCAGGCAGCCAGGCCCTGCTCCTCCATTTATCAACTGATTAATCAAATGCCGCTGGTCCTGCTTGTCTGACTTTGCCTGTTTCCCAGGCTATACTCATGCTGGTTGCATATTAACACATATTGTGCTTCAGCAGCCAGTGGCTTTATTTCCTAAAGGGACATTTCACAGGCACGAAAAGATCACCCATAAATTTACCTTTTTTCTCTCGCATGAACTAGGAGAGGGTGTCCTGAGGTTAAGCTGGGCCTTTCCCACTTCCATCTCCCTGCACCCAAGTCCACTTTAGGAGCTGGCCTGGTACCACCCAACCTGCGTGAGTGGTGGATGACACCTCAGGGCCTCAGCCACCGCCACCTCTCAGGCAGACTTTCCAGGAGAACCTGCAGCCAAGCAGCTACCAGTTTTCTCCTGGTCGTCCCATGACAGCACAGTGGTTTTTTCATTCTCTTTACTTGTTTTTTTCATGCCTAAAGTCTCTAGGTGTGTTTTTAAACCCTTCACTGGCAGTGGCCAGCCCACTCTGTGTGCCTTTCTGGGTTAGCAAGGACTAAGTCAGGGCCTGGCGTGTGTGAGACTGGGATGTGGGCTGTGCTCCTTCTCTTTTTTTCCCACTTCTTCCAAGAGTAAATGTCTTGTCTTTGTGAAGAGCTGATTCCAAGATAGATGTGTTCACAGAGCTAGACCAGCTTATTTCATGCTGACTTAGGTGTTGGGTTACCATAGACAATTATTTAAAGCACCTCAGAGAGAAAGAAAGGCGGCCAAGATAATGAAGTAATCATTATTATCTGCACCTGCCCTGGAGGGACACTGGCCCCAAAAGGACAAGGTCATTCTAATGCACCCCAAAACCCAGCCTGGCATCTCACAAGGGTCAGATCTGGCATGAAAATGTGGGGGGATGAACACAGCTCTATTAACTAGAAAAAGAACCATGCCGGGCATGGTGGCTCACACCTGTAATCTCAGCATTTTGGGAGGCCAAAGCGGGTGGATCACCTGAGGTCGCAAGTTCGAGACCAGCCTGACCAACATGGGGTGAAACCCCATCTCTACTAAATACAAAAAATTTGCCGGGCGTGGTGGCGGGTGCCTGCAATCCCAGCTACTTGGGAGGCTGAGGTAGGAGAATCGCTTGAACCAGGGAGGTGGAGGTTGCAGTGAGCTGAGATTGCGCCACTGCACTCCAGCCTGGGCAACAAGAGCAAAAAAGCTCTGTCTCAGAAACAAACAAACAAAAAAAGCCATGATCTCAAATCCTACTTTTAAAAAAATTAACTTAGATCATCGTTTAAGAATGACAGCCCCATCATTATTAGATTGAAGCTAATCTTTATGACCAAGGCAGACAGGTTGAAAGCTCTTTCAGGGGATGGGCCTGGTATGATGCTGCACACATATCCCAAGCCTCCAATCAATAGTTCAAGAATAAATAAATGTTTGTGTGTCTGTGTTTGTCCCCCCAGCTCTGGAAAGCGTGGGAGCCAATGACCAAGAGGGCAGCCTCTCACTTATCAAAGAGCCACATTCCTCCTGAGTTAACGAGCATATTTGTGTGAATAATGTTTTTTTTTTTGTTATATACAGCTTACATACATACATGTGTTGTGTATATGTTATATGTGTTACAACTTTTTTTTTTGAGGTGGAGTTTCGCTCTGTCACCATGCTGGAGTGCAGTGGCACGATCTCGGCTCACTGCAACCTCTGCCTCCTGGGTTCAAGTGATTCTCCTGCCTCAGCCTCCTGAGTAGCTGGGACTACAGGTGTCCGCCACCACGCCCGGCTAATTTTTGTATTTTTAGTAGAGACGGGGTTTCACAATGTTGGCCAGGATGGTCTCCATCTCTTGTCCTCATGATCCACCTGCCTCGGCCTCCCAAAGTGCTGGGATTACAAGCATGAGCCACCTCGCCGGGGCTTATATGTGTTACAACTTTTTGTGATAAAAGTGGAGATGATTCACATGGGGTGAACCTGTTTTCATTCTAAGATTGAAAAACAAAAATCAAAAAACGCAGAATGAAGTTTTTCAATCACCTATTAAATGGAAAATGGTAATTTTCTTTTTTTTTTTTTGAGACAGAGTCTCGCTGTTGCCCAGGCTGGAGCGCAGTGGCATGATCTCGGCTCACTGCAGGCTCCACCCCCCGGGGTTCACGCCATTCTCCTGCCTCAGCCTCCCGAGTAGCTGGGACTACAGGCACCCGCCACCACGACTGGCTAAATTTTTTTGTATTTTTAGTAGAGACAGGGTTTCACTGTGTTAGCCAGGATGGTCTCGATCTCCTGACCTCGTGATCTGCCCGCCTCGGCCTCCCAAAGTGCTGGGATTACAGGCGTGAGCCACCGCGCCCGGCCAGGAAATGGTAATTTTCTGAAAAAGCATCTCATTATGGGGGACTTGGGGGAATGGAGAGATGTAGGGCAAAGGACCCAAAGCCGCAGATATGTAGGGTGAGGAGTCTAGAGATCTGAGAGCCAGCATGAGCCCTATAGTGGCAACATTGTATTAGATCCAGGAAATGTGCACAGAGTAGATTTTCCATGCTCCTATCACACAGGCCCTCTCCCCCACCCCCCACCCCCCCCCCCCCCCCCCGCCACACACAAGATAACTGTGGGAGGGGATGGATATGTGAATTTGCTTGATAATCATAACTATCTCACTGTGCATAAGTATATCAAAACATCACATTGTACACTTTAAATACAATAAAAAGCATCTTATTACCCAACACAAGAATGAGCACTGTGGGAACCTAAACTACCCCAGCCACTGTGACATTTCAGGGGAGCTGTACCCACGGGAGGAGAAGGTGTGCCTGTCTGAGCCCCTCACAGGCCTGCACCTGCTTCTGGAAACGCCACTGCTGATTTCCATCAGTCATGGTGTTTACAGCTCCAGGCAGGATCATCGCTGGAGCTGACTTGCTAATTTCTGAAAAGCCAGTATTTCTTTTCTAGAGATGTGCATATGCCAATCTCAGGATTTCCTGTGCATGAAGAAATGAGGACACAGTGTGGAAGCGTGCTTGCCTGAAGCTTTGTTTTGTTTTTTCATCCTGACTCCAACCCCAGGTGGCCCTCCTCTCGTTGGGAAAGGAACACTGGCCGAGTCACAGCCAGGCGTGCTGAGTGGATACAGGTGCGTAGGGAGGGCTCCAGGTGGGGACTGTCCCATGTGTAGGAGAGGAATCCAGGGACAGGGAGAGGCCGAGTGGGCAGCAGAGGGACAGGCCAGTTGGACGCAAAGCAGGAAGTGGAGCTTCCTCTTCCCATTGTCATCCGGATCCTCCTCCTCCGTGTGGGGATCTTCACAGTCACACCTCGTTGAGCCAGCTGGTGGCCAGCCTGCGCACAGGAGGGACCTCCTGGGGCCCCCAAGGGAAGCCACACACACAAGGCCCCAACTCAGCTGCTCCCCCAGACTCTCTCCCCACTTTCTTGGTGGGTGCAAAGGGATGGAAAAAAATCTGAATAATCCTAAGTAGTACAAGTTATGCCATTTCCCCCAGAGAAACCTCTTTCCTCTAAACTCTGAAGGCACTTAGAGCCCATACCAGTTAGTGCTAAATTATTTTCCCTTTTGGCCCGTTTACTATTGGTTCTTCACTAATTTGGTCTGTCCTACTCAAGTCCAACTTCCTAGAGGGCAGAGGATGGCATGATTTTAGTACCATATCTCCCCACCACCCCATATATCTAGTACAGCTTAAATACATGAAGTATATAATTTAATTAAAACAAGCTGAAAATACCTATATCATGACATCCTATCCCAAATATATAATGTTTGTCAATATGAGCAGGTATAATAGAGAACCTTGGCGTGGATAGGCTTGTTTTGAAAAGCAGCAAAACCTCAAGCAGAAGCTGCCACTAGCACATGTGGTCTTAGGAAGTCTCACGGCTGCAGCCTGGCCTCTATGGCCAACCCTCTAGGAGCCATTTGCACTAGGTGTGATCAGGGTACATTGCTCAGAACATTGTGGGTGATGGCCCTGGGACCGAACGTGTCTCAGGAGAAATCCAATTCCTGGTTCTACAGGCGAGTGCCTCCAGGTGCCTGCATCACAGTTACCCAGGGCCTACTCACCTCAAGGCAGAGTGGGGTATCCGAATGACTAGCGGCAGCAAAGGACACGATTCCGGAGTTAGGGTTGGGGGATGGCCCCATTTTCCCTCTTTGATAGAAGTCAACACTCCAGGACACCTGAATGGCACCAGAGGCTGCCACAAGGGCCACAGCAGTGACAGCTGAGACTGGCCCCTGGCAGAAGCCAAGAACTCTGCAGGATCAGAGAGGTGCCGGAGAACCTGACCATGGAAACGTTTTTGTCCAGGCTGGTAGTAATAAACCCTCTTCCACCCTTGAAACCAACAGGAATAAGCAGCAATCTTGGGCTCAATGGCTTACACCTGTAATCCCAGCATTTCTGGGGCAGAGGTGAGCGGATCACTTGAGCCCAGGAGTTGGAGGCCAGCCTGGGCAACATGGTGAAACCCCTTCTGTACCAAAAAAACCCACAAAAATTAGCTGTGCCTGTAGTCCCAGCTACTCAGGAGGCTGAGGTGGGAGAATGGCTTGAGCCCAGGAGGTGGAAGTTGCAGTGAGCTGTAATCACACTGCACTCCATCCTGGGCAACAGAGCAAGAACATCTTAAGGAAAAAAAAAAAAAAGAAGCGGCAATCTTCTCCAAGGATCAAGGGAAGATGCCATCAATTAGTACTTTCTAAAGCTGTGTCATCATCTCTTTTTAGCCCACTTCCCCTCCCCCCTCCCCATCCCTCAGTCAAGTCCCTAGGATCTGGGTTTGCTTTTGGAGCTTGAACTGGCCTTGAGCTCAGAGACATCTCTCTGGGGACCCTGCTTCTCTATTCTACATCTGTCCCAACAGTTGGAGTAGGGGCTGGAACAGCTTAAGGTGAGCAGCAGCCACCTGTTCCCAAAAAACCCTTAGCTTGGATTATCAGCAGACAGTGGAACATCAGTTTCATACACATTTTGTATTTCTCACCCCATCTGCAAACCTTTCCTTTGAAGAGTATTCCAAGAATGGAACGCAGAGCTCCCCGGAAGCAACTGTTGCTTGGGTTTGGACTAGAATTTAATGTTCCCTCCAACTCTAGAGAATCCATGATATGTATCTTTACACCAGATGCCACTAGGAGTCTTCCTGTCCCTTATCATTTCAGTTAAGAAGTGACTCATTGATGTCATCCTTGCTTCACAGAGGGAGGAACCCAGGCTTCAGATTCTGCCCTTTTGGAAAGGAAGGAGGGAGAGCCGGGAAAGACCTGTGCGCGCAGCACTATGGAGACAGTTCACTATGTCGAGTACAACACATTCCCTTAGTCTCATTTGAAAGCCGTGATGAACAGAGAGGTGTGGAAAATCTAAGATCACAAATATGCCATGAGAAAGTATCTTTGTTTCTACTGCTACTTTACAAAACCACATCTCTAACTACTAACACTTCAAATTCCCTCAAAATAAGCTTCTTTTCCCAATTGTCCCTCACTACCAACTATAGTCATGCTCTGGAATTATTATGGAAATTTGGCATCTGAAAGAAACAGGAAGTTATAATTAATCCCTAATTAGAATTGGGCACAAGCTTTTTTTTTTTTTTTTTTTTTATTGTGACGGAGTCTCGCTCTGTCGCCCAGGCTGGAGTGCAGTGGCGCGATCTCCGCTCACTGCAAGCTCCGCCGCCTCCCCGGTTCACACCATTCTCCTGCCTCAGCCTCCCGAGCAGCTGGGACTACAGGCTCCCGCCACCACGCCCAGCTAATTTTTTTGTATTTTTAGTAGAGACGGGTTTCACCGTGTTAGCCAGGATGGTCTCAATCTCTTGACCTCGTGATCCGCCCGCCTCGGCCTCCCAATGCGTTGGGATTACAAGCTTGAGCCACCGCGCCCGGCCGGGCACAAGCTTACTGTTTTTCTTGTACCTTTTCTAAATGTACCCAATGCTCTTCATGTTTTCTGCCTGATGTTCTCGTCACTGCATGATGGGATTGTTACTCTTGCCGCTTCACTGGACACCTCACTCTTAGTCATTTTAAACATGGTCAAAATGACAGTCTTTCTTACCATATTTGATATATAACTTTCAAAAAGAATAAAACTTAGCACCCTCCTATTAGTCCTTATCTAAATGGAAACTTATTAGCAGAGCATCAAGGGCCCAATAAAGTGCCCCCTGTTTTGAAACTTCTCTCTACTCCCTTTCATATATTTCAATCATGTCAATTTCTTATTGTTCTTCTAAATAGGTGCTGATTACTAAACTCTATTCGTGGGTTTTATTTTTTATGTTCCTCTCCATTAATTAATATTCTTCACTGACTTTAAGACTTCACGATTTATTCTTTTAAAAGAACGTGCTTGATTTCCTCCACTGTTAACTGTTAAATATCTCTCTGATAATATTGTTTTCAGGCTATCTTTCTCATCTGGAGTAATTATGTTTCAAGTGTCAGGGGGAAAATACCTTTTCTATCCTGTGCAAAAACTCAACGCTAGGCACTAAGAGCATGGAGCATGTCCCAGTTATCTATTGCTGCATAACAAACCAACCCAAACTTAGCAGTATAAAACAACCACTGTTTTAGTGTGCACATCAACTTTCAGGGTCAGAAATTCTTTTCTCCTTCATGTATAGAGTCTCAGCTGGGAGTGACATAAATGGGTGGAGACAGACATCTCCAGCCCAGTCCAGCCAACAGCCTCCGCTCCTGCGCACCCGCAGCCTGGGGCCCCAGGTTCCTGTGGTCTCACCGACCCTAATCCTCCCATCTCTCCTCCCCACTCCCTCTCCAAATTGTTTCAGAATTCCAAATTCTTATCTGGATCCTGCGAAGTAATTCAGCTACTCTTCAGTCTCTCAGTTATTCCCAAATTCGCTCGGAAGCTTGAATTTACCTATCTAAATCCATTCTCAAAAACACATTGGCCTTTTCTAGCCGGGACATCTCCAACAGTAGTTGCTATTAGAAACTGCAATTTCCCCTTCTCTGCGTACACATTTTTATAAATTGATTTATTGGTAGGCAAATTACATTTAAAAAAAAAGGCGTGTGTGAGTTTTCAGGGAAGCTTGGACAGGACGTGGGCGCGCCGGGAGCTCGCCGGAGCAGCGGGTCTGGCTCTGGGTGCCCAGCGGGCACCAGGGCTGTACTCACCTGGGCACCGGACCCGCCCCCTGGAGACCCCGCCGGACCCACCCCCTGGAGACCCCGTCCCCTGGCGTTTGGCTCCTAAAGGGAAGGGGATGCCCAGGGGGTCCCCAACCCTGGACTCTCCCGACCCCTAGCTGTCGGTCCCCCTCCCTGCGCGCGCGCTGGCGGGTTTCCTACCCTCCGAGGCGTCCGCCGGCCTGCGCCCTGGCGGGGAAGTGGGCGGGCCGGGCGACATTTAAGGCTGGTGCCGCCTCCCCAGTGCAGCGGCTGGCGATCGGTCGCGGAGGTGCTTGCAGGGCCCGCGCCGCCGCCGGTATCTCCACCGCCAACATCCCAGCCACCGCCACTGCCACTGCCACAGCCACACGAGGTCCCCCACCGTGCGCTCCGCCGCGGCGGTCCGGGATCCGCGCTCCATGCCCGCAGCCCGCGGCGCCACCAGCCCAGCATGCACCAGGTGCGTGCAGCCCCCGCGCCCACCGAGGACGCGAGACGCGAGGCCAAGGCCCCGGGGGACCGGAGCAGGCTGACGGGAAGCGAGGAAAAGGCGAAAAGAAGAAACGCCCCCTCTCGGGGAATGGGGAGGCCGCCTTTCCTCTGAGCGCCCCCCGGCCTGGGCGCCGCTTCTCTGACTCCCTGCTACGGCTCCCTGCGGCCGCTGGGGCTAGCTGGGGAAAGAAGCCAGTCCAGATGTGCGAGGGGGGGCCAAGGGGTCCTAGGCCAGCTCCATAGCACCTGCGGGCTCCGACTCGGAGGATGGGGTGACATGGATGCGTTGTGGTCTGAAAAGCCCTCCGGTTAGGGCCCCCTGATCAGGACTGAGGGTCGTAAGCTTAGTGGGTGCCCCCTCCCCAAGAAACAGGACGCACAGCTGGTGTGTCCTCTGGGAAGGACACCTCAGAGGAAACCTCGCAGCTCCTTGGAGGCATCAGTCAGGAGTTGGGGGGGTAACTTCCCACCTGCTCCACCCAGAGAAGGGTCACCCTGAGGAGCTGCTGGCTGTCCTGTGCCCACCCCGCCTCCCCTCTACACGGGCGGAGAGGAAGCCAAGGTCGGCGGGAGGTGGGGGAGAGACTCCACTGTCCGACCCCCTCCGGCCTCCCCAGAGGAGGGAAAGAAAGGGAGAAGGGGCTCCGGACTCCTGCAGTTCCTGACCCCGCAGAGGGGCGCTCAGCACCTCTTCGGAAATCCCATTTGGGGCCAATATTGCACCTGGGCTTCTCTTTCAGAAAACCCCAGAAATTTACTCCGTGGAGCTCAGCGGAACTAAGGACATCGTGAAAACAGACAAGGGGGATGGCAAGGAGAAGTACAGGGGTCTGAAGAACAACTGCCTGGAACTCAAAAAGAAAAATCACAAAGAGGAGATTCAGAAAGAACTCCATCTGGTCAGTAGCCTTAAGCCACAGGGGTCCTGCCGGCTATGGCCCTTCCCCGCAAGAGCTTGCCCCTAGAACCCACCTCTTACCACAGACATTCAGTCTGAGGGATTTGAAATCCCCTTGAGATTGGTTTCCTTGTGTGTGGTGTGTGCGTGGTGTGTGTGTGGTGTGTGTGTATGGTGTGTGTGTGTGTGGTGTGTGTGTGGTGTGTGTGTAGCTATGGTGTGTCTAGTGTGTGGTGTGTGTGGTGTGTGTGTAGTGTGGTGTGTGCGTGTGGTGTGTGTAGTGTGGTGTGTGTGTGGTGCGTGTAGTGTGGTGTGTGTGTGGTGTGTGCAGTGTGGTGTGTGTGTGGTGTGTGGTGTGCGTGGTGTGTGTGTAGTGTGGTGTGTGTGTAGTGTGTGGTGTGTGTAATGTGGTGTGTATGTGTGGTGTGGTGTGTGTGTGGTGTGTGTGGTGTGTGTGGTATGTGTGTGTCTGTGTGGTGTGTGTGTGGTGTGTGTGTGGTGTGTGGTGTGTGTGGTGTGTGTGGTGTGTGTGTGGTGTGTGTGTGGTGTGTATGTGTGTGGTATGTGTGTAGTGTAGTGTGTGGTGTGTGTGTAGTGTGTGTGTGGTGTGTGTGTAGTGTGTGTGTGGTGTGTGTGTAGTGTGTGGTCTGTGTGTAGTGTAGTGTGTGGTGTGGTGTGTGTGGTGTATGTGTAGTGTGTGGTGTGTGTGTGGTGTGTGTGGTGTGTGGTGTGTGGTGTGTGGTGTGTGTGTGTGTGTGTGTGTGTGTGGTGTGTGTGTGTGTGTGGTGTGTGTGTAGTGTGTGGTCTGTGTGTAGTGTAGTGTGTGGTGTGGTGTGTGTGGGGTGTGCGTGGTGTGTGGTGTGTGTGTGGTGTGTGTGTGTAGTGTGTGTAGTGTGTTGTGTGTGGTGTGGTGTGTGTAGTGTGTGTGTGTTGTGTGTTGTGTGTGTAGAGTGGGGTGTGTGTAGTGTGTGGTATGTATGTGTGGTGTGTGGTATGTGTGTGGTGTGTGTGTGGTGTGTATGTGTGTGTGGTGTGTGTGTGGTGTGTGTGGTGTGTGTGTGGCGTGTGTAATGTGTGGTGTGTGGTGTGTGCGTGGTGTGTGTGTGTGTGTGTGTGTGTGTGTGTGTGTGTGTGTGTTTTGAATGGTGTCCACCCGGAGGTCAGGGCCTCTGCAGGATTCCTGCAGTCTGGTTGGAGGCAGTCCGTGTAGAACTCAGAAGGAAGAGCCTCTGATTCCAGGCCCCACAGGCATGGCCAGACCTCTCTCCCTCCAGCTGCTTCAGTGAGACGTAAGTAACCACTTGCCAGTTTTCAATTGATTAGTAAAACTATTTGAGCTGGAACTTCCGAGGAGGAAAACCGAAGCCCCTAGGCCATGCTCGATTGCAGGTGCAAAACCGCATGGAAAAGCAGTTTCAGTGGTAAAAGTGGAGCTTGGACTGGGAGGACTTCAGGCCCCATCAGAGCCCCACTTCTCCACTGAGCTGAAACGCAACAAATGACTGACCCTCACTGAAGGTCCATTTTCTTTATGTAAAATGAGAAATAAATAATTTGCTGGGGTCTATGAGGGGAATAAATGAGATGAGGATTTTGTAATTCATGTGCTTTAGGGGAGTACAATATTATTATTATTAAGGAAGAGCTCTGGAGTTATTAAAACTAGCCTTTCTTTTTTTTTTTTTTTGAGACAGAGTTTCGCTCTTGTTGCCCAGGCTGGAGTGCAATGGCACTATCTCGGCTCACTACAACCTCCACCTCCTGGGTTCAAGCGATTCTCCTACCTCAATCTCCCGAGTCACTGGGATTACAGGCGCCCGCCATCACACCCAGCTAATTTTTGTTGTTTTTAGTAGAGACGGGGTTTCCCCATGTTGGCCAGGCTGCTCTCGAACTCCTGACCTCAGATGATCCACCCGCCTCGGCCTCCCAAAGTGCTGGGATTACAGGCGTGAGCCACTGTGTCCAGCCCAAACTGGCCACTTTAATAATAAAACTGCCTTAGGTCTGAAATGTGACAGATTTTATCTTGGGAACACCGAAGGGGAAACTTCTACACGGAGCTTGAGATGGGCTGGATTGTCCCCACTGTCCTTGGCAGATCTTAAAGCTCTGTGACTCCTGAGGGGAGTCTCTTTTGTGCTAGAGGGCCATTTGTTAAGTATTCAGAAACTTGGCAGGCTGACTGACATCCTGTTAGCAGCTTCAAATTTGGTTCTAGTGAGAAATCAGCAAACTCTACAAATCCGAGCTTTGTATTTATCTTTCCTAGAGAGTCTGTTAAACATTTAACAGCACACCACTGGGCATTTGTCTGTATCTATCATGATAGACATTTAAGAACACATCCCTGAAACTGGACTGACCTCAATTCAAATCCCAGTGTAACTGAAGTTCAGTTTCCTATTTTAAAAAATATGAAAAATTTTTTTCTACCTCTTAGGGTTACTAGGAAGATTAAATGAGATAAAACGGGGAAAAGACAGCACAGCACCAGACGATACATAGTTCTTCTTATTTCCCATTATCTCTAGCATTTAAGATTGAAGACATATCTGTTTTTCCCTTGACATTACAAGGGTCCTGTAATTTTCAGCAGCATATCGAATGCTTTTGCCTCCTAACCTTTCTTGGCAAATTAGTGCCTAATGACAACTAAAGTATCCCGGCCTTTGAATAAAAGGGCCAGGCAATGACCCGAGGGGTGGGTGGGGTGCTGCCCTGTGCTAGTCCAGTGCTGGCCAGCAGAGGGCACCCCAGATACCCACCACCACCTTGCCCCACCCCTCTCCCATGTTCTCATCCCCAAGCCCAGGGTGAAGGGACCTTAAAGTCTGAGGTCAATGCATGCAAACGCTGGCTCGGATCATCTACTACTTGTATCTGCCCAAAACCTAGTGGGTTGTGCTGTGCTCTGTGCGGAACACAGCCTTAATCTTCTGAATCCCCAGCAATATCACACTCAGTCAGTATTAGTAGAAGGGATGAAGGAGCAAAACAGAATCTGGCCGAGAAGAGGGCTAGAAGCAAGATAATAATGATAATAATGAATTCTGTTTTATTGAAAAGCCGAGTCTCTTACTGCAACATGGAACTATTTTTTGCATATACTTAAGAAAAGAGATGATGTGAGCACCAGTCAACAGTATCAATCGTTGTTTCAGACAATCAGAGTTTAAAAAATCCTGAGTGCTGGACGTTCTAGGGGGAGGGAGGAAGACTTACCCTAGGTTTTCTGCTACAGGAAGAGACTTCTTGTCCTTTAGCCCAGTGGTTCTCAAAGGGAGAGGAGAAGAGGATTCCCCCACCCCTCTCCCAGGGGAAAAATGGAAACATTTTTGGTTACCACAACTGAGGGGAGGATGTTAGTGGGTGGAGCCCACAACAAAGAATTATTCGTCCAAAATGGCAGCAGGGCCACGGGTGAGAAACCCTGCTGTAGTCTAATGATTCTGTAGCAGAATTCACAAGTGGCGGCCACAATGGTGTGGGTTTATTCAGCAGAACTTTTACCTGCAGGATTTCTCTGCCCAGTGAGCTCCCTAAGCGTCACAGCTTGAGTGAGGGAAGCTGCTTTTCCCTGCCAGAGCCCACACAGCGAAGGAGGAGGAGTTGTGCCAGCCCAAGAAGCGGTTCTAGTGTGGTTTTGCCATCAGCCCCAGCCAATCCCACGGTTCAGGCCTGAGGGAAGCCTCCAGCTCACTAGCACCTGGAAGACGAGGGTGCCAGAACGTGTATGCACTGGAGTTCAGATTGAAGCGAGGTGCATGGCTTTGTTCAGAAAAGCTGCGGGCAGCTTCTGGGTAGTAACCGCAAGTGCAGGATTGTGCCGACTCAGGGACAGTCACTCCTGAGGCAGTGCCATCCTTCGCTGGGCAGCTGCCTGGCACAGGGGTTCTTTCTCTCCCGTCCCCCACACTCCTTGATCCCCTCCCATCCTCAGGGCTGCTACTCCCAGCTTCCATGGTTGGTCAAAGCTTGGGGCTTGAGTCTTTTGGAATTATCTAATTCACTGTGTTCTTCCTTTCATGGACTTCAGGATGACCACAAACTCAGCAATAGGGAATTGGAAGAGAAATATGGCACAGACATCACTACGGTAAGTCATGGGAACCAGGGATTTGGAAGAGAAGCCACCCAACTCTACAGAGGGAAGGCTGTGTGTGGCAGTGAGGGGGACCAAGAGGGACAGATGATCCTTGGCCTCAAGGAGAAAGTGGCTGGGTAGGGGATGCAAATGTGTATGGAAGTGTCCATAGAGCCCCTCCCACTCTATCTCCCTGGGATGGCCACAAGAAGTAGAAACGCTATGCTGAGAGAAAGGTGGATTCTGACGGAAGGGGCCAGAGCTGGCTCTCGGGCTGTTGCCACGTTTGCGCTGGGACTCAAAATGCTTCGGATTTAAGCTGGTGGGGGACCCCAGGGCCAGTAAGCACAGAGCCTGCTTGGAGAGAATCTGGGCTTGCCGTAAGCTGTTCTGTGTGGAGAGGGGACAGGTGCAGCCGGAATGAAGCCAGGAAGGTCATCTGGGTGAAGCTATCAAAGCATTCACATTAAACTAATAAGTAGGAGCTGTCTTAGAGGCAGAAGGGACATGGTTTCCACACATGGAGGTGATTTCATTGGTTTTCAAAAGGCAGTTCTCGTAGAAGATTCTTTTTTTAAAGTGAGAAATGGAAGGGTCTAGGAGAACGGAACAACAGCCCAGGACTGTGAAATGAGGACCTGAAATAATGTCGAAAGACATTACAGGGGCCGGGCGTGGTGGTTCACGCCTGTAATCTCAGCACTTTGGGAGACTGAGGTGGGCAGATCACCTGAGGTCGGGAGTTTGAGACCAGCCTGACCAACATGGTGAAACCCCGTTTCTGCTAAAAATACAAACAATTGGCAGGGCGTGGTGGCACATGCCTGTAATCTCAGCTACTCGGGTGGCTGAGGCAGGAGAATCACTGAAACCCAGGAGGTGGAGGTTGCGGTGAGCCAAGATCACGCCATTGCACTCCAGCCTGGGCAACAAGAGCAAAATTCCATCTCAAAAAAAAAAAAAAAGGGCCGGGCGCAGTGGCTCACGCCTGTAATCCCAACACTTTGGGAGGCCTAGACGGGCAGACTATGAGGTCAGAAGATCGAGACCATCCTGGCTAACACGGTGAAACCCCATCTCTACTAAAAATACAAAAATTAGCTGGGCGTGGTGGTGGGAGCCTGTAGTCCCAGCTACTCGGGAGGCTGAGGCAGGAGAATGGCGTGAACCTGGGAGGGGGAGTTTGCAGTGAGCCGAGATCACGCCACTGCACTCCAGCCTGGGCGACAGAGCGAGATTGTGTATCAAAAAAAAAGACCAAGACAGAGTCCTGCCCTTTAAGTAGCTCACAACATAATTAGGAAGGAGAGTTATCTACAGACTTGTCCACCAAAGATCGTTTGTGGGGGAAATTCCTGTGAACATGTAGGGTTACAAAGGTGAGGGTGCCTCATGGATGGCAGGCCCCCTAGGGCAGGGGCTGCTCACATGGGCTGACGGCTTGGGTAGGATTTATGCCTGTCAAGATGAATGAGAACTTAGGCTGGATGTGTAGAAAGGTAGAAAAGGAGCAGGCATAAGGATGGAAACTAAAGCCACATGCTCTCTATGTAGCATCCCAGAAGTTTCCCTATTTCCTGGGGAGTTACTGCATTGCCCTTAGCCCTGGTGACCAGCTTCTTCATTCCAAGTCCTCCTTCATCAAATTACTCCTCTCGTCAGATAAACCTCTAAGAAACTAAAACCCCTTAGCAGAGCAGAGTGCACTGGCTCTGGACCCAGTCACCACGTTGAACCCGGTTGCTACCATTGACAGGCCAGATCCCTCCGGCAGGTTACGTAGTTTCTCTGTGCCTCAAATTCCACCTCTGCGAATGACGAGACCGAAGAATAATGGCCCCTGCCTCAAGGGTTATTTTAAAGACTAAATGAGTGAATATACAGAGCACAGTGCCTGGCTGGTATTAAGCATTACATAGTCTTTCAAACTAACTGGGCAGCTGGAGAAGTGAGGCACGGTTCGCTTTTCTCGGGACCTTCTTTGGGCACATTAATGCCTCACCCCAAGCTGCAAAAATGTGCAGCCCAACCCCTGAGGGAGGAGGAATGGCTAATTCGTATTTGTTTTGGTTGTGCAAGTGCTTTGTTTGGCTTTCCCAGGGTCTCTCCAGCACCAGAGCTGCCGAGCTCCTGGCCCGTGATGGGCCCAACTCCCTCACCCCTCCCAAGCAGACGCCTGAGATCATCAAGTTCCTCAAGCAGATGGTGGGAGGGTTCTCTATCCTCCTGTGGGTGGGCGCCTTTCTCTGCTGGATTGCATATGGGATTCAGTACTCCAGCGACAAGTCTGCATCCCTGAACAACGTAAGGCTCTCGGGTGTCCCCTCCTGGTTTTGCTGGCAGAGGCACCCAGTGAGGCCTCGGGGGCACAGCTGGGGGCTGGATGCCAGTGCTTAGGTGTGGGAAAGTGAGGCATTTTCCCAGCTGTAAAACAGAAATTCTGTCTGGCTTTCTGATGTTCCAGAGGCAGTGTGGGCATGAAGGAGGGATACACAAAACACCTTGAATTTTTAAGGGGGAGAAAATCTGCATCCATGTGAAGTAGTTTGGGACTCTGTCTCCCCCAAGCTAACCTCTTCCTTTAACACGGAGAGTGACTGTGCCTGCCGAGACATGGGTACCAAATCCACAAAACTGAATTGGCCAACGTGATGCCAAGAGACAGAAGCCAGAGGCAACAGGCTACATGTCATAGGATTGGATTGACATGAAATGTGCAGAACAGGCACATCCTTGGAAGCAGGAACCAGATCGGTGATGCCAGGGCACGGGACAGGAGCAGGGAGTGATGGCAGAGGGGCCGGGGGGATCCCCAGGCAGGATGGAGATGCTCTGAGGCTGCAGTGGAGGGTGGTTTCACGGCTCTGTAAACTTAAAAAAAAAAAATCAATAAGTTGCTCACTTAACATGGGCGAATTCCATGGCCTGTAAATTATACCAGGGCATAACTGCCAGCATTGCATCCTCCCGTGGAGAGCTCTAGCCCCAGGGCCTGGCTGCTTCCCGCCGCCGGTTTCTCTGACTGACGCCCTCCTTCTCACCCAGGTGTACTTGGGATGTGTGCTTGGCCTGGTGGTCATTTTAACGGGGATCTTTGCTTATTACCAAGAGGCAAAAAGCACCAACATCATGTCCACCTTCAATAAGATGATCCCTCAGGTGAGTGGCAGCCACCTCTCCTCTGGCCTCTGGTGACTCCCAGGTGAGGAAGCCTCAGCTGGGAGGGGCACAGGGCCCTGAGGGCTACAGGTTCTCACTTCCTTCCCTGTCGGAGCAATTGTGGGTGAATTAACGCATTTGTCAGAACCCCAGTTCCTCACAGGATTTTGATGGTCAAATGAGGCACCACCCAGGGCAGTGCTGGTTAGCACAAGGCATCTTCTGTTCCTGCTCCTCAGTGTTTGTGGACAGTCCTTCTGGGTTCTGGAAGGGACCTGTGGAAGGTCAGGGAGTGTTCTTTCACTGGCAGCCAAGGAGACCAGCCTGCAATTGTTTATCTGTGACTGTATTTGCTCTTGAGCCCCAGAATGCACTTGGCAGGGAAGCCCGGTGCTCCTTTCTTCCCCAAAAACCCCTGTCAGTTGTCCACACTGTCCCTGGCCCAGGGAACTGTGGGCTGGAGGAGAGATTCTGGGTGGAGAAGACACCTCCTGCCAAGCTTGAAGCAGGAGATCACCTCGTTAAAGTTGCCCTGACACTCACAGATTATCAGCCTCTCCAGCCCCACCTTCAGTGTTCTGCCCAGATGCCCAGCCAGGATTGCTCACCCTTAGTGGTCTCCTTTTCTAGGAGGCCCAGGGCTCTGGCTTGGCCAGATCTGGCCAACAGCAACTCTTCTGTTCCAAGAACTCTCCATGAGCTCAAGAAAAAGTAGTTCTTAGAGTCTTCAGGCCTCAGGTGAAGCAGTCTTCTGTTTCATTCTTGCTATGCTGACAGCCTCACGCTCCAGCAGCAATGCTGTGTCCACAGGGCCAGGTGCAGGCTGCCTAACAGCATGGACTCAACGGTGACAGTGACCAGGAAGTTCCAAGGCCTCTATCCTGGGGTTCGGTGTGGCACAGACTTGGGAGGAGGGCCGGTGTCCTTCCAGGGTCTGAGGCATCTGTCATGGTTTTCTTCGGCAGCAAGCTCTCGTCATCCGAGATTCTGAGAAGAAGACCATCCCTTCAGAGCAGCTGGTGGTGGGGGACATTGTGGAGGTCAAAGGAGGAGACCAGATCCCCGCAGACATCAGGGTGCTATCTTCTCAGGGATGTCGGGTAAGTGGCAGAGGGCATCCACCCCAAGGACCATGTTCCAAACCCGCTGGCTCTGTGGTCTTTCCCAGCATCAGTATAAGAGGCAGGGAATGAGGTACCCAGCTGTGAACCATTTTCAACATTTCTTCTAGGTGGATAACTCATCTCTCACGGGGGAGTCTGAGCCCCAGCCCCGCTCCTCTGAGTTTACCCATGAAAACCCCCTGGAAACGAAGAACATCTGCTTCTATTCCACAACGTGTCTGGAAGGTAAAAGGCCTCTGGCTCTCAGCCCACAAGTCCACCTGTGTCCCTTCTTCCTCCTGGGCTCTCAGGTCTGTCCTTTGCCACACCCTGTTACAAAGCTTGTCCCAGAGGAAGCGTGGAACTGAAGGGCCTAGAGGACGATGCTTGGCCTCTGGAATGTGGTGTGCCTATTGATTGTGCCAGCCCCCAGAGAGGGCTGCAAGCTGGCTGCACACCCCTCCTAGCTGAGGACCCCTGGAATAAAACGTCTACTTCCCCTGTAGGCACTGTCACCGGCATGGTCATCAACACGGGTGACCGCACCATCATTGGCCATATTGCCTCCTTGGCCTCAGGAGTTGGAAATGAGAAGACGCCCATTGCCACTGAGATCGAGCACTTTGTTCATATTGTGGCAGGAGTGGCTGTCTCCATCGGCATCCTTTTCTTCATCATCGCTGTGTCCCTGAAGTATCGAGTCCTGGACTCCATCATCTTCCTCATTGGCATCATTGTGGCCAATGTGCCTGAGGGCCTCCTGGCCACTGTCACTGTGAGTCCATGCTGTTAGACAGCCTGCACCCGGCCCTGCGGACACAGTATTGGTGCTGGGGAGGCGCCCACACAAACTGCAATCTCCCCTAAGTCCAGAGCACCATGCCCTCCCCATCAGGGACAACCATGGAACATTCTGCATAGACTGTTCCTTACGGAGACAAAAAAACATTGTCGTATTTTTAATATTTGACTGGGTTTTCCTTGAAAACGTTATGCTTTCAATTGGCAATTCACACAGCTTACTCTGCCCCTTAAGATCTAGGTAAGACAGACTCCACCATTCACAGATTTTCTTTTTTTTTTTTTTGAGACGGAGTCTCGCTCTGTCGCCCAGGCTGGAGTGCAGTGGTGCAATCTCGGCTCACTGCAAGCTCTGCCTCCCGGGTTCACGCCATTCTCCTGCCTCAGCCTCTCCGAGTAGCTGGGACTACAGGCGCCTGCCACCACGCCCGGCTAATTTTTTTGTATTTTTAGTAGAGACGGGGTTTCACCGTGGTCTCCATCTCCTCACCTCGTGATCCGCCCGCCTCGGCCTCCCAAAGTGCTGGGATTACAAGCGTGAGCCACCGCGCCCGGCCCATTCACAGATTTTCTAGAAGGCTGATGCCTTGCCCACATTTCTTTGGCAGTTTCTACAACTTAGGCATTTAGGCACATTGACACACTCCACTTACCTCTCTTAGGAAAAAAAAAATTCCTCCCATTTTTCCTGCTGAGGACTCCAGCCCTTTCCTGGCCAACCCTAGACCCAGCTGTTTGTATAGGCCCATGTCATTCAGTCCCTAGACAAGAGCCCCCTCCTCCTCAGTCTCTCCTGTGGGGGTCCCAAGGGGTAGGAGAGGAGGGGGTTTATGTTTCCAGTTTTGTGGCTACATGATCATTGGCCTGCTGTTGTCCTGACCAAAGAAAAGAGAAGTTTTTGAAGTCCAGATCTCTTCTGACCCCAGGAGATAATAATTTGGGGAAATTGGAGCCAAAAGAATCCTTTGAGATCTGGGGGTTTAAAAGAATCTTTAAAATATGGAGCTTTTAAAATGAAACAACATAAAGGCTGCTGAATTCCCCAAAGCAACAACTGTGTCCTTTGGGACAACCTCTTTGGCATGCACTGGTCAGTCTCTCTTACACACTCCTGCTTAGGGACCACAGGAGGTGTCATGATTGTACGTGAGCACCAGCCACAGCAGCGTGTCCGTGTTTGCTGCCCGTGGTTCCCTTGTTTTCTTCAAGTCACGAAGGAACAAGAGAAGTGTCTCATATTTAATCTTTAAAGAGGGATTGTGGCATAGAGGGCTCTTGGTGGCCTATAAGCCACCAGGTCAGCTTAGCTGCGCCGACAACCACACCTCTCCCCTAAAACTAGTCCAGCTGTCTCCTAAAATTCAATCACAGCTCACATTGGCTATTTTGGTATTATTGGACCTGAGTTCAAATGAGGATTTTTCCCAAAGCGTCCTTCCCTTTCCTGCTAGGTGACCCTGTCGCTGACAGCAAAACGCATGGCCAAGAAGAACTGCCTGGTGAAGAACCTGGAGGCTGTGGAGACCCTCGGCTCCACCTCCATCATCTGCTCAGACAAGACTGGGACACTGACCCAGAACAGGATGACAGTGGCCCATCTGTGGTTCGACAATCAGATCTTTGTGGCTGACACCAGTGAAGACCATTCAAGTAAGTCTTATGGAGAGCTCGGTCTGGCCAAAGCTGTGGACTCCATCCTGGGGCTGAGCTGAGCACACAGCAGGGTCTGCAGCTGGAAGATTGCTGGACAGTGACTCATGGATGGCCAGCCCAACCCATAGCAGCCACCATTCTTTCTCTGTCTTCCAGACCAAGTCTTTGACCAAAGCTCTAGGACTTGGTCCTCCTTATCCAAGATAATAACATTGTGTAACCGAGCGGAGTTCAAGCCAGGACAGGAAAATGTCCCCATCATGAAGGTAATGCTTCTGCAGCACTCGGTCTTAAATCACAGCCAGTTTGTAGTCATTTGCTGGGGTCTGATCGGGTGCTTGATTTCTTTCTTTTTTTTTTTTTTTTTTTTGAGACAGAGTCTTGCTCTGTCACCCAGGCTGGAGTGCAGTGGTGCGATCTCGGCTCACTGCAAGCTCCACCTCCCGGGTTCACGCCATTCTCCTGCCTCAGCCTCTCCGAGTAGCTGGGACTACAGGCGCCCGCCACCACGCCCAGCTAATTTTTTTGTATTTTTAGTAGAGACGGGGTTTCACTGTGGTCTCGATCTTTTGACCTCATGATCTGCCCGCTTCGGCCTTCCAAAGTGCTGGGATTACAAGTGTGAGCCACCGCGCCCGGCCCGGGTGCTTGATTTCATCTCTCCAGTTGCTTAAAGTTTGTTCAGTGCTTGCAAGAGCAAGTCGGACTCACAAGACATACAGAAAGTTTTCTTTATGCACACTAGCTTTGAGAATACAAAGATGCTTGAAAGGTTTCAGAATATTGCTTTAGCGTCTTTAGAAAATTGTGGAAATGAGTGCACCTCTAAGTTACTTTCTTGACTTTTCTGCCAGCTAAGTGGATGTAATCAAAGTTCCTTTTAATATACATGCCATTCATGGAAACTTAAAATGTGATTGGATAAAAATAAAAGGACTCCTGTTAACTAGAATATGGCTGCAGACGAAGCTCTGAGGGGTCCTGGAATATCGGAACATACAATAAACTTTCCCCCTCCCTCCTTCTCCTCCTTCCCTTTCTCCCTTTTCCTCTCCATCTCAATGAGGCACTGAATCTCTGTTCTCCTGGCTTTTCTATTTGCCATCTGTTTCCTTCCCTGACTCTTTTTCTTTATTATTTTTTTGTTTGTTTGTTTGCTTTTCTCTCCCTCAGACAGCTCATGAATGCTCTTTTTGGCCAATTGCTTCTTTGTCAATATCTTCCAAATCTTTATGTCCAGTTCTAATTCCTTACCTAAACTCCAACCTGAATCTCCGGCTGGCTGTGTGCTTCTACTAGGAAGTTGCACAAATCATGCTTGTTAACTTCCACCCATACCCAGCCTGGCTGCACATCAGTGCCTTGCCCCAATTTTCTAATTTTCTATGATGTAGCCATCCTATTTGTCATTGGAACAGAACATTTGGAAGTTATCTTTGACTTTATCCTTTCCTTATATCCAATGAGTCACCAAGTTCTATCATTCTTGCTTCAAAATATACATAACTTTACTATTTATCAGCAGTACCTTGCATCTAAATAGCTGATTACTGGTTGATTGGAATTAAACCTCCTTGATTCCAGTTTATCCCTCCTGGAGTCTTTCTCGAATGCCACTAATTTTCCTTAATGGTGCTTTTATATTCACTTAACTTTGCTCAAAATCTTTCTGTACTTCCCTGTTTTCTGCTTCTCAAGTCTAGACCTCAGGCTACCTTTCAGGGCCCACCAGATCTTGCCACACCCTCCACGTCCACTTGTACCTTGAACACTCACAGACGAGCCTGCCCCTCATGCCCCTGCACCCACATCCTGGTTTCTGGAAGGCTTTGTTCTCTGTGTATTGGTAACCCACCTATCTATCAAGATCTAGTTCATAGCTGCTTTTTTCCACGAAATCTTCAGTCCTCGTAGAGGTCCAGCTTCTCCAAACATCCCTAATGCCAGTAGGTGGCACTATTGTTTACACGCTTACCACTGTCTTGCGGCCCTCCCTGATCACGTGATAATGTCTCTCCAACTAGATGGTAATGGGATCAGGAGGTGTGTTTTGGGTCCTATGCTGAGGGCATGTTGGTTCATTAAATATGTGCTGCAAATATTTTTCTTGTTTGATTCCCAGAAAGCTGTGATTGGAGATGCCTCAGAAACTGCTCTTTTAAAATTCTCAGAGATCATTTTGGGTGATGTGATGGAAATTAGAAAAAGAAACCGCAAAATAGCTGAAATCCCTTTTAACTCTACTAATAAATTTCAGGTGAGTTTTTCCTCACACCCGGTAATCTCTGTCATCGGCAGGATGACCTTTCTACTTGCATCTATCCTTTGCTTACCTCATACTTTGAAGGATACCTGACTTCAAAGACAGTCGTCAGGGATACAGCACCCAGGCGTCTGGTCCCCTAGGTCAAGCTCGCTTGCTGGCCTCCTTCCTAGCCCTGAAGCAGGGCAGAGAAAGAAAGAAAGGCAAGGACCTCATCAGGGCCTGGCTGCTCCTATGAATGAGCCATCTCTGTCACAGGCACACAGTCTCTCTCTCTCTCACACACACACACACACACACTCACGCCACCACTATCAGGTACCTTCTGCCGTGAGGAGCAGCAGCCACATTCCAAAGCATAAATGCCAGGTGGGCAGCAAGGAGGCTGAACACCTGCTCCTCTCACCTCTAGTGCATCAGGTCCTTGATCTACATGGCCTCGTTCCATGTTCGCATCCAGCCTGTGAGGTAAGACTGACGAATCCTGACTCATAGAGGAGGAAGCAGGCCCTTAGAAAGTGTGGAGAGACCAGAGTCACACAGCACCCGGTGTTCCCAAGCCTGACACCAAGTCCACGATTCTTCCACCGTCACACAGTGGGAGTGCAGCGCAGTTCAGGCCATGGGAGCAAGCCCTGCCCTTTGGGGAGACCGGTGAGCGGCCCCTCAGGTGACAGCCCCATCGTTTTCCTGGGCCAGCCCCTGTGCTGTGGGTGGGGGTCTCCTTTCCGCCCCCTGCTCAGGTAGAAGACGGCCCTCCTTGCCTGGTTGTCTCAGCAAGCAGGGCTGGCCGACAGTCAGCTGCCACAGCCTCCCCATGTTAAGACAAATGACAGTTAGGAGCCCCAGGTCCCCATGCAGATGGGATTTTCCACAGAGCCCACAATGGATCTGGACTTGGGCTTTGCACAACAGTAAAGTATAGAAATAGAATAACCACAGCTGTATGTGTGGAGATTTCTGGTGATTATCCACCCACCTTATTTCGGATGGAATTTAGGGTTAGAGAAGAACTCTTTTTTTTTTTTGAGAAGGAGTTTCACTCTTGTCACCCAGGCTGGAGTGCAGTGGCACGATCTCGGCTCACTGCAACCTCCGCCTCCCAGGTATAAGCAATTCTCTTGCCTCAGCCTCCTGAGTAGCTGGGACTACAGGAATGCACCCCCATGCCCAGCTAATTTTTTTGTGTTTTTAGTAGAGACAGGGTTTCACTTTGTTGGCCGGGCTGGTCTCAAACTCCTGACCTCCGGTGATCTATCTGCCTTGGCCTCCCAAAGTGCTGGGATTACAGGCATGAGCCACCAAGCCCAGCCTAGAGAAGAACTCTTGTGTTGCAAATGTCTTCTTTGTGGATAGTGAGCCAACAGAGAATCACAGTTAGCTAAGTAGACAACTAACCAGAAACATATGATGTAAAATACTCAAGCCAAGAAATCACATCTCTTATGTAAAACCTCAGTGAAAATAGAGTGGGC
Source organism: Nomascus leucogenys (assembly GCF_006542625.1). NCBI lineage: Eukaryota > Metazoa > Chordata > Mammalia > Primates > Hylobatidae > Nomascus > Nomascus leucogenys. Next base: position 58,842,231 of record NC_044385.1, read on the forward strand.
AACAGTCCTAAAAGACTGTTTTAGGACGAGTATTATTATACTAACAATACTAGTAATAATAGGAGCTGTTCTGTGCTAATTTCCACGTGTATGAAATCATTCATTCTCACGACAACGCTGTGGGGTGGCTAGAGGATGAGGAGGTTGGGGTGCCGTGCATCAGTGCACAGTGTGAAGATGGGGTTAGATGATGCCTCCATCAGCAGCAGGACTTGGAGCCCTGCTGAAGCTCCGTCTCCCAGGGTAAAGGCATGTCCTGTTGCAAAAGGGAGACAAAGCAGGTTCCATGAGGCCTCATGTACAAGTTGGAGGAGAAAGTGGCTACATAGAGTGGGACTAGAAAGGGGAGAGGGGCCTGTGTGAGTTCCTGCTGAAGACGTCGGAGGTGCTGTCTGGATGCTGTTAGGGTCATTTTATATCTACACATGAGCAGTGCTCAGCCTCACCAGGGCTTTAGATGTCATGGCCTTAGAAGGAGACGTCTCTGCAGGAAGGAAATAAAATGGAAAGCCTATGTCTTATTGATTAGAATGGTGATGCCCCAAACACACTGGTCTGTTAAGACATTTAAAACAGTTTATGGCAAATTGGAAAATGTTTTATAAAGTTTTATATAAAGATGAATGTATTTAATTTAAAAGATTATCCTTTGTAGCCTCCATGATTAAGGGCAGGGGCTCTGGAGCCTGCCAGCCTGGGCTCAAATCCCAACTCAGCCACCAGATAGGCACCTATTGCTCAGTGACCTTGAGTGAAGCATTGAACCTCTCTGCCTCAGTTTCCTCCTTTGTAAAAGGGAATAATAATAGTACCCATGGCCTTAAAGTTGTTTTGAGGATAAATAAGTCGATGTGGACAGCACTTAGAACAGTGCCTGGCACGTGGTACACACCATAAAAGTGTTTCATATTATCCCTATGTTTTAAATGTAAAAAGCCTTATCTTGGCCAGGTACAGTGGCTCACACCTGTAATCACAGCACTTTGGGGGACCGAGGAAGGCAGATTGCTTGAGCCCAGGCATTCAAGACCAGCCTGGGCAATATACCAAGACCTTATCTCTACAAAAAAACAAAAAACGAAATTAGCTGGGCATGGTGGCACATGCCTGTAGTCCCAGCTACTTGGGAGGCTGAGGTGGGAGGATTGCTTGAGCCTTGGAGGTCTAGACTGCAGTGAGCTGTGATTTTGCCACTGCATTCCAGCCTGGGGGACAGAGTGGGACCCCGTCTCAAAAAAAAAAAAATTAAGAAAGAAAGAGAGAAAGAAAAAGAAAAGGCCTATGTTTTAGAAAGCTATAGAGATAAGAAATGGGAGGTTTTTTGTTTGGTTTGGTTTTTGTTGGTTGGTTGGTTTTCTCAGTGTCTTTACTTGATCATTAAAAAAAGCAGCAGCAGCAGCTGGTAACCCTATTTGCCCTATACTTCTTTTTGTACTCATCTTTGATACCCAAACGTCTAAGAAATACTGATTTGTAAAGAACTGTTATACCCAAAATTGTAGCGCTTTTCTTCACAACTTATTTTCTCCCAAACACTCCAGCTTCCTGAGATTCCTCTTGAGTGCTTAGAAGAGTACCTGGCTTATCAGAAGGGCTACATTAGAGTTAGTCCTTTTATTCTTGTATATCGATTTTTTTTGCATATCTTATTAGGATGGATCTAGAAGTAGAATTGCTGGGTCAAGAGCATTCCTATTAAAATGGAGACTCCTGTGACTCAGCTCTCTTCCTGAAACACTATACATGGAAGTGTCCACTTCCTCACACCCCTCCATTTTCTGTGACATCCAAGCAGGAAAACTGGGTGGACAATGAGGTGAAGAGGTGCAGAAATTCCTGTTGCCTCCTACCCTCCTGAGCTCAGAATAGTTTGGGTCTGAAAGATGGCTGCTCCCCACAGGGAAGTAGAGGAGGTGAGATGCAGAGGCTCACAGCCCCCTAACTCTCATGGGCACCCTGGGAGATCTTGTTCAAGGCACAAGATTTCACATGCTGACAGCCACATCTAGCCTGCCTAAAGCAGCCAGCTTTGCTTGAAAGATGAGCTCCACTTACTGCAGATTCCAACCCAGGGTACCCCCCCTGGGCTGGGGCCAAGTCTAGAGCTCTTCGTCTTACTTGGCCACAGAAAGAAAAAGGGCGGAACATGCTGAGGATGCCATTGTTCCTCTTCCTCCTTTACATTTAATGGACCAGTAGAGAAGAAGGAATGCCTTTCACCTTTCTGTAAGTAACACGCTCGGTTCATTCCTTCCCAGCTCTCCATTCACGAGACGGATGACCCCCATGACAAGCGCTTCCTCATGGTGATGAAGGGGGCCCCTGAGCGCATCTTAGAGAAATGCAGCACCATCATGATCAATGGCGAGGAGCACCCACTGGACAAGAGCACCGCCAAGACCTTCCACACGGCCTACATGGAGCTGGGCGGGTTGGGCGAGCGTGTGCTGGGTGAGTGCGGCGGCAGGGCCCTGCCCATCACCTGGTAGGGTCAGAGATGAGGCAGGCGCCTTGAGGACCTGTGACCTCGCCGAGTGGCCATGGCATCCACATGAAGGGTGTAAAGGAGAACATGATAAGCAGGATGGGAACAAGGAGAGGACGCTGTGAGACAGCACCAAGCAGGGTGGGGTGGCCTCCAGAGAGGCAAGCTCAGGGAAGACTTTATGGACGGAGTTAAATTTCAAATTGGGCCTTAAGTGACTGCATTTGAGGGGAGATGGGGGAAAGTATCCAGGGCCCAGGGAACAGCACAGGCCAATCACAGAGGCAGAACGGCATGGGGCACATTGGGTGCTGCCAGCAGGTGAGATGGCACGGTCACAGAAACAGGGTTCAAGGGCTAGATTGGAGGTCATGAGATGGAGGTCTTAAATACGTGGGTGAGGAGCCAGGTTTCATCCTGCAGTCAGAGGAGAGCACCAAGGGCTGTGCCACTAGAGTGAGCTGGGCAGTCACAGCACTGGGGAAGACTTTATGGAAGGAGCTAAATTTCTTTAACTCCTTTAAATGTCTTTGGTGGCAGCAGAGAGAGGAGAGACACGCATCTCCATAGGAGGCAGCTGCCCTTGCTCAGGCAAAAGGGATGGGAATTTGATTAGGGTGATGGGAATGGGAAGGAGCGATCAGGGACAAGAGACTTCGTAGAGGTAGAGTTGGTAAGATTTAGAACCGATTAGAGGGGAATAGTCAGCTTAAAAATGATTAAGCTTCCCATTTAATGACTAGGAAGAAAGTGATGCCAGTGATGCAGACGAAGTGTCAGGAAGGAAATGCAACAGGAGGAGGACCCAATGGGGGTGCGTGTGGTGTTGTCAAAGGGGACAGTGTGTCCTGTTGTCAGCACCAGGGCTGGCGGAATGGTGCCCCATCAGGACCACAGAATGACAAATTCAAGGAAACAGAAGTGTACGGTTGATGATCTGGCCCATTAAACACCATGGAAGTCCTCACCAATATAGATGCATTCTGTGGAATGTGTGTTTCTAAAGGCTATTGGAGTTGGCAAAGCAGATAAAGCATATAAATGAGATGGTAATGCTGTAGGCATCCAATAACCCACAGCACCGGGTATTCTACAAAGGATCCATGCCCACTTGTGTTTGATTTCTCAAAGCCTGCTCCACTGACATTTGCAAAGCAGTGGGCAAGGCTGAAAATAAATTGGATGTGAAAGCTGATCACACAATCTTGGAGGTCCCACCAGGCACAAGAGTCCCTTCCACCTCAGCCTATGAGAGGCTGATGCCTTCTGAGAAAAGGACGGCTTGGCCCCATTCCTGCTGGCCTTTCTCTTGGGCTTATCTTGATCTAACACTGAACTTTGTGCCCCTCCACTGAAGCCCCTTGTTCCTTCACATGCTGTTTTCTCTTCTGAAAATGGCCTTCCCACCTCCACGCTCCCTTTTTCCCCTAGAAATCATCTGTGCCCCTCTCAAGCTTCAGCTCACATGTGACCTCCTTGGGGAAGTCTCTCTTGACCCTCCAGGCAGCTGAAGTGTGTCTCTGCCCTGAGATGTACCCTGTGCTTGATCTCTTTAACTCTGTGCCCTGCTAAGCTTCAGAAGTCGAGACTGTGTATGCCCTAGAACTCGGCAATATAGCAGGATATATTTCTAGAACACAGAGCCTAGTGAGCACACAGTGAATTATATTCGGATGAAATATGCCTTTTCTAAACAAAATGCATTATGGAGTTGAAGAAATTAAACAATTCTGGCTTATTCTGATGTATTGGTAAAACAGTAGAGGACCGAGGTGTATCAGCATGTTCTCCTCTTATTTTTTTTCGTTTCCTATTCTAGTTTCACTGACTCCCTAATTCATCTGTATTACAGGTTTCTGCCATCTCTACCTGCCAGCAGACAAGTTTCCAGAAACCTACTCATTTGACATAGATGCTATGAACTTTCCGACCTCCAACCTCTGTTTTGTGGGACTCTTGTCAATGATCGATCCCCCTCGGTCCACCGTGCCAGATGCAGTCACCAAATGCCGGAGTGCAGGGATCAAGGTGGGAGTTATTTTCTTGACTCAAGAAGTTCTCTCTATGTCATTTTCCTTTCTAATCATGTTTTTCTTAGCAGACGGTCAGTATTTAGGTGTCTTCAAGTAAATATCATAATTCCTATTTTATTTCTAGTTTCGCTGTGCTAAGTTTACCGAAACTGTCCCACAAAAACGAAATGATTGTGTCTATGTGGAATGAACCACATAAACAGTAAATGCAATGAGAAGAATCTCCTAGTGCCTTGAAGTGACCATATCTCGCCCTAGTCCATGGTAGATACTAAAAGACTTTATTGGCTGGGCACGATGGCTCACGCCTGTAATCCCAGCACTTTGGGAGGCAGAGGCAGGCGGATCATCTGGGGTCAGGAGTTCCAGACCAGCCATGGCCAACAAGGCGAAACCCCGTTTCTACTAAAAATACAAAAAAATTAGCCAGGCGTGGTGGCACATACCTGTAATCCCAGCTACTCGGGAGGCTGAGGCAGGAGAATCGCTTGAACCCAGGAGGCGGAGGTTGCAGTGAGCCGATATCATGCCATTGCACTCCAGCCTGGGCAACAAGAGTGAAACTCTGTCTCAAAAAAAAAAAAAAAAAAAAAAAAGAAAAAAAAGAAAGAAAAAAGGCTTTATTACTCAATCTTGAGGCTCAGCCCCCATAATCCATGTTCATCATTACCAGGTTAGTATTAAGACTGTTGAAGTAACATGGGGCTACCCCCAAGTAAACACTCACCAGCCCTTTCACAAATAAAGTGGCATCAAAGGAGATAGGGCTTCCTTTCATGTCAGAGGAGGAAGCACATGAAGCTTAGGAGCAAGGGTAGACCCAATGGGATTAGTGTTTACTCCAAAGACAGTTGTCTCATAGATCCAGAGCTGCCACTGTAATCACCAACCACATTCTCCCAGGGCACTACGGAGTAGGTAACACTGAACCATCCCCACTTTGGCCAACCGAGTTCTTCGTTACTCATGGGCCTTCTCGTTGTCTGTGCTCTAGGTTATTATGGTTACTGGTGATCATCCCATCACAGCCAAAGCTATCGCCAAGAGTGTGGGGATCATTTCAGCCAACAGTGAAACAGTGGAAGACATTGCACATCGCCTCAACATTGCTGTGGAGCAAGTTAACAAATGGTAAGCACAGGAGCAGCATAGCAAAAATTCCAGTTCATACCCATGGGGCCCCACTGGCTCTAAAGAGCTGCACTACTTGGAACAAATCAGCTTTTTGCTCTCAGAGTGATGCTAGGCTGGTTTGAGCTATAATTTGCATATCCATGTATTCACTGTAATTTCACTGAGCAGCTAATATGTTCCAGGCACAGTACTGATACCATGAAATGACCCTTTATGTGTTCCTTGTTTGAAATTTCAAAATCCAGTGTGCCCTAGGCACAAAACCTTTGTACCCAATTTAGAATAAGAAAAACTGAAACGAAGGGTTTATGTGAAATTACTTGCCATAGATGCAGTTGCACAATTTGGAATCATAAGAACCCTGTGGGTTGTTTCATGCACCCTCCTTGGTAAGCATCTTGGGTATTTATCCACCCGGTTTCATAACATGTAGCTGTGTAAACACACCCTTCTTTTTTATTTGGTAATAAATAGATTGGAAGCTTCCTAAGGAAAGTTTTTTTCCTTGTTTCTCCTAATTCTTTTAATCATGTTTATCCTTATTCTTTTAATCATGTTCATCCAACTGTACATTCACTCATGTATTTATTCTTTCAATAAGTATTTATTGAGTGCCAACTATATACCAGGCAAGACCTGGAACTACAGTAGCAAACTGAACAATACTATCCACACTGTTGGGGATCTTTCCGTCGAGCCCAGGAGACAGAAACAAAGCTAACAATGATGTGGTCAGTGTAATGAGGGAGACACACAGGGCTGGGGAGCTGGGCCTGCGGGAGAGTGGCCTGGACTGTGCCTGGTCTCCATGAGTCAAAGACTCCAAATTCTCAGGTTGAGAAGAAATGTTCATTAGCTGGGTTATGCTTTCACGCATGCAGGAGATGAGGGAAAGACCAATGCACCTCTTCAGTTTCCCCAAGCACTTAGGTCTTTTAGGGACACACAGCTGTCAGGTCATAACAAATTACCAAGTTAGAAAACCAACCAGGGTTCCGGCCTCTGGGCACAGCAACAGTACCTGAAGTCTAAGAGTCTTGCAGTGCCCTTTAGTATATATAACATCCCTCTATGAAAACAAGTTTGAGGCTTGTTTATTTGTTTGGTTTTGTAAGGTAATCGGCTTATACTTTTTTTCACTTTAGAATTTTAAACAATTTTTTTTTTTTTTAGACAGAGTCTCTCTCTGTCACCCAGGCTGGAGTGCAGTGGTGTGATCTCAGCTCACTGCAATCTCCACCTCCTGGGTTCAAGCGATTCTCCTGCCTCAGCCTCCCGAATAGCTGGGATTACAGGCGCCCACCGCCATGCCTGGCTAATTTTGTATTTTTAGTAGAGACGGGGCTTTGCCATGTTGGCCAGGCTGGTCTCGAACTCCTGACCTCAAGTGATCCACTCACCTTAGCCTCCCAAAGTGCTGGGCCTACAGGCATGAGCCACCACACCCGGCCTAAAAGAAATTTTTTTAAGAATAGTCAAACGCAGTAGTGAGAAGAGGGGAAAGAGTAGAAGAGTTTGATCTGTAACTGACTGTGAACAATCAGTTGAGATAATTCACTACTACCTTCAGACCAGCCAAGTCTTCTTTTTTAGATACAAGGTGTCCTGTCAGATCACCCAGGCTGGAGTGCAATGGTGTGATCATAGCTCACTGCAGCCTTGACCTCCTGGGTTCAAGGGATCCTCCCTTCTCAGCCTCCCAAGTAGCTGGGACTACAGGCTTGTGCCACTGCACCCAGCTTCATTTTAGCAGATTTTTTTTTTTTGAGATGGAGTCTTTCTGTGTTGCCTAGCCTGGAGTGTGGAGTGCAGCGGTGAAATCTCAGCTCACTGCAGCCTCCACCTCCTGGGTTCAAGCAATTCTCCTGCCTCAGCCTCCTGAGTAGCTGGGATTACAGGCATGTGCCACCACACCTGGCTAGTTTTTGTACTTTTAGTAGAGACGGGGCTTCACCATGTTGGCCAGGCTGGTCTTGAACTCCTGACCTCAAGTGATCTGTCACCTTGGCCTCCCAGAGTGTAGGGATTACAGGCGTGAGCCACTGCACCCGGCCCATTTTAGCAATTTTTAATGAAAGTTGTATATAAGATACCTTACTCCTGCATCTTCTCAATTGCTTCTTTTTTATATTTGCCTTTCCTTCCCTGCTTAGGAAGATTTGTTTGGCCTTCCATTCAAGGATCTTTTGTGGTCTTTGTCCAGTTTTAGCCTGGTGATGGCCACCTGCTGGGTGATGTGCACACGACCGTCCTGCCCTTAACCTCCTCCTGTGCTCCTGTTCAGTATAGATGGCACATTTATTCCTATAAACCTAGACTGCTTTGCCAATTTGCTGACCTGTATAGTGTCCTTGTGCAACCTCAACTTCCTCATCCTTTGGGATAGGCATGGATGGGTCTGTGCTTGGAGCAGACCCCAGAATGTGCTTCTATCTCAGCTTTTTGGAACGAGAGAAAGACATAATCTTCCTACGAATGTGAGAAGGTGCATTGAAATGCCTTTTATGATTCTTGCCTCAGTCAAAAGTCACAAAGGGACTGAACTTCCTCTTGGCCACTGCCACTCTGCTCATGGCCACAAAAGGGAAGAGTGGATTACACATTTTTATACAAATCACCACACTGAGTGAAGTGGATGCTTTTGTGAATGTTTTCAGTTATTCACTTCATCAGCTCTAGTTTCACGACCATATAGAAATTGCATCTTGGCAGGTGTAAGGGGAAAGAAACACCCCTTCTTTCTTCTCTTACTTTTTTTTTTTTTTTGCCAGCAGTTAAGAAGACCTGTAGTTTGAGTCAAGTGCTAGAATTCCAATATTTAGCACCAAGAGGTAAAACAGATCTAGAAAGCTCAAAACTTGCAAATTGTAAAGAAAAAGACCTGCAGTGGTTTGTACCTACATTGTTTAAGCTGAGATTTGAAGGCCAAAATGTAGTGTTAGCCACGAGAAGCTGAGGTGGCTGAGATGCCCATTCCTGGTCAGGGAGCGAGACCTGTGAAGGCCTTAGGGTACAGGGGATGGAGGATGTCAGAACTGAGAGCATCCAGCGGGCAGGAAGGAGAGCCCAAGGCGAGGAGAAGCTTGACAATGCAGGCCTCACCTGGGCTCGCTGGCTAAAGTTAGGGATTCTGGGGTCTGCTCCAAGCACAGTGGGAGGCCCTTGAAGGGTTTTAGCAGGGGAGTAGCTCAGACAGCTCTGCATAATCAATAGGCCCTAGAACCTTACTTTTATAGTCAGCAGGCAATAGTGCTGCTCAAAGACTTCAGTAAACTTCTGCCTCCATAGCACATTGCACAAAGATGACACTCTGTAAATCTGAAATAAACAACAGCAAGTAATTATTACCCCTTGTTTGGGCATAAAAGAATTCTAGGACCAAAATATATGAACAGGCAGTTTGGGGGTTTTATTTCTATTTTTGTTTTTGAGACAGGGTCTCACTTCGTCACCCAGGCTTGAGTGTAGTGGCATGATCTTGGCTCACTGCAGCCTCAACCCCCCAGGCTCAAGCAATCCTCCTGCCTCAGCCTGCTGAGTAGCTGGGACCACAGGCACATGCCACCATACCTGGCTAATTTTTAAAAATTTTTTGTAGAGACAGGGGCTCTCACTATGTTGCCCAGGCTGGTCCTGAACTCTTGGCCTCAAGTGATCCTCCTACTTGGCCTCCCACAGTGCTGGGATTACACGCATGAGCCACTGCATTTGGCCATGAATGGGCAGTTTTTTAACTTCCTTTTACTTCTGAAGTAAGTGTTGCTCTAGGAAGTAGCACTCTCACCTGTTCTAGTAGGGATAAGGCTACCTGGTTTTTTATTCCTATTGTTATATGGTACCTATTGTTATATGGTACCAAGAAATGGTGTTATATTTAGCCTCAGTTTGCCCTCTTGAAATGGAGACTAAAGTGTTCCCAGGACTCCTGTTACCTCACTAGAGCATTAGGTATCAAGGACACTGGGTTCCAGGTCAAGTCAGAGAGGCTTCAGCCAGCATCCTTCCTGGAACAGTGTTTCAAGCTAAGATCTGCCCTTGGGCCTCACCCAGTTTCTTCTGGCCCTTCTAGGGATGCTAAGGCTGCCGTGGTGACTGGCATGGAGCTGAAGGACATGAGCTCGGAACAGCTGGATGAGATCTTAGCCAACTACCAGGAGATTGTCTTTGCCCGGACATCCCCCCAGCAGAAGCTGATCATTGTGGAGGGTTGTCAGAGGCAGGTGGGTGGACAGCAGTGTCCAGAGGACTGACAGGCCCATCACTGTCCATGGGCAAGTGCAGAGGTCTGGATCTCACATCAGGCTGTGGTGCCTTTGAAACCTCAAGAGAGAGTTCTTGGCTCATCCTCATCACCTGACCTCTCCACCCTCTCAGGGGGGCTGGCCCCTGTCCTCCTTTGAGACCCCCACCACACGTTCCCCGAAAGGCTCATCCCAGCTCTCTGCATTTTGTCATGAGAGCCCGGTGAAGCATTTGCCACTGTGGTAGGTGTGAGTAAAGAAAGATTTAAAATGCAAAGATTTAAAACAAAAAATGTGAAGACATAAGATATAAAACACCTGAGCATTAGGTTTTCCTCATTTGCACACATCTTGTTTGGAGATCTTTGTTCCTCCTTCTAAGATTTCTCATCTTTATCTTTTCCTCTAAATGGGCCCTTCCGTTCAGCCATAATCATCCTCGCAACCTCAAGAGAAAGGGAGGTTGCCTTGCTCTTGCCAGGTCTGCAACCCATTGGGCCTGCTCACTCCCACTTTCTCCCTGGGTCCCCCGCCACAGGATGCTGTTGTTGCTGTGACAGGGGATGGAGTCAATGACTCTCCGGCTCTAAAGAAGGCAGACATTGGGATTGCCATGGGGATAGCAGGCTCTGATGCAGCCAAAAATGCAGCCGACATGGTCTTGCTGGACGACAACTTCGCATCCATCGTTACAGGGGTGGAGGAAGGTGAGTGAGTCTCGGGGTCTTCCCAAGGGCCGGGGTGGTCTGGGGGACTAGAAGTAAGTTCTGAAGGAGAAACCTTTCTGCCTAGGTCGCCTGATCTTTGACAACCTCAAGAAGACTATTGCTTACACCCTGACCAAGAACATTGCCGAGCTGTGCCCCTTTCTGATCTACATCATTGTCGGGCTCCCCCTGCCCATTGGCACCATCACCCTTCTGTTCATTGACTTAGGGACAGACATTGTAAGTGACACTGAAGGGAACAGGATGTGATGCCTGCCCCAGGGGAGATCAAGTTCAGGGTTGATACCTCCAAGGGCAGAGGATGGACTAACTCAGTGCTTCTCAGCTTCCATGTGATGGGGCCTGTAGCTCTGCATTTCTCACAGGTTCTCAGGTGGTGCCCATTCTACCAGTCCACATGCCACACCTCAAAGCAAGGGACCAGAGGCATCGGCCAAATGTTTGGAAATTAAAAATACTCTATAGTGAGCTTTTTTTTTTTCTTGAAACAGTTTCACTCTCATCGCCCAGGCTAGCATGCAGTGGTGCTATCTTGGCTCACTGCAACCGCCGCCTCCCAGGCTCAAGCGATTCTCCCTCCTCAGCCTCCCAAGTAGTTGGGACTACAGGCTTGTGCCACCACACCTGGCTAATTTTTGTATTTTTAGTAGAGTTGGGGTTTCCTGGCCTCAAGTGATCCACCTGCCTCGGCCTCCCAAAGTGCTGGGATTACAGGCGTGAGTCACTGCACCTGAGCTATAGCAAACTTTTCAAGACATGAGTCTTCATCCTCAAAAAAAAAAAAAAAAGAAATGCCATTGGTCAGTTTCAGCCTATGTGCCTCCCTTTTCTTTTGGGAAGATGAAGCTGTCACTCAAATTAATCACCCAAATAACCGGGGGCTCAGTGACTAAAGTGATAATCTCACAGCCACCCCTTGTTAAGTAAGAGAGTCTGACATGGAAGACCTTTACCTAAACATAATAAGAAGTAGCAGTTATGAAGACTTTATAAAGCCTTGCCCTACAGTAATGTCACCTAAACCTTCCCCTTTTCCGGTATCCATTTAAAGAAAGCCCCATCTAAGCTGCCCATGTGGCTGTGGCTTACGTGGGCAAGCAGGGAAAGCAACAGACAGCAAGCTGAATTCTCAGCAGGAAACTGGCCCTTCAAATTGCCCTCTTCCCCTCTCTTGTTTTCTACAACACCCAGGTAATCCCTAATTCCTAGAGAGACTGGAGATGTCTTTCCCTTTGAGGGGTATTGAGGTCCCCAAAGTTGATAGATCATTTTCCAAGCCCTTCACATTTGCCTACTTTGCTCTGCTGCAGTGCTTCTCCAGACCTGGTGCGGGAGTCACCTGGGAACTTGTTAGACATGCACACTCTGGGCACTGGTGGACACCTGTAGCCCCAGCTACTCAGGAGGCCAATGCAGGAGGATTGCTTCAGCTCAGGAGTTTGAATCCAGCCTGGTCAACACAGAGAGACCTAGTCTCTTAAAAAATAAAAATTAAGAACAAATAAAATAAAAATGTTATTCCAGGTAACTGGGCTAGGAATGGAAATAGGTTGTACACCCATTGTCTTTTAAAAAAAGAGAAAGAAAGAAAGCCAGAAAGAAAGAAAAGAAAGAGGAAGAAAGAGAGAAAGAGAGAGAAAAAGAAGAGAGAGAAAGAGAGAAAGAGGAAGGAAGGAAGGAAGGAAGGAAGGAAGGAAATGCAAATTCTCTGGCCCCAGCCCAGTCCTCCTGAATTGGGAAGTCTGGAGGTGGGGCACAATGATCTGTCTTTTAGCAGGTCCTCCCACCTGGAGGGAGAGGACGGCACAAGAAATCCTCCCTGTAGGGGAAGAGTGTTTTCTAACCAGCATCCTTCAGAACTGCCAGCACAGGGTGATAAAAAGCAGCTGATTTCTAAAGGCACTATTTTTAAATTCCCATACAGACAGCATGCCCTCTACTGCCTATAACCTGGATGGGCCAGCTCCATGCCCCCACCCCATCCAGCCAGTGCCCCACCCACCCCAGCCCCCCTCCCCTACTGTGGGTAGAGCAGAGCATCCTGGGGTTAGACCTCACCAGCCTCTTCCCCTCTAGATCCCCTCCATTGCCTTGGCATACGAGAAAGCTGAAAGTGACATCATGAACAGGAAGCCTCGCCACAAGAAGAAGGACAGGCTGGTGAACCAGCCGCTCGCTGTGTACTCATACCTGCACATTGGTACGATGAGGGCGCGTCTTCCCCATCACACCAGCGCCTGCCCTGAGAATTGAATTCACTGGCGTCGGGGGCACAGCCAGAAAGTGTGGTTTTCTTGGGCCTGGGTTGGGGAGGGAGGGGCAACCGAGAGCAGACAGGATGAGGCAGTTCCCTGAGGCCATCGTAGAACCTGTGTCCTATCTCTCTTGTTCTTTCAGGCCTCATGCAAGCCCTGGGAGCTTTCCTTGTGTATTTCACCGCCTATGCACAGGAGGGCTTTCTGCCCCGCACTCTCATTAACCTGCGGGTAGAATGGGAGACGGACTACGTGAATGACTTGGAAGACAGCTATGGGCAGGAATGGGTTAGTGGCGGGAATTGCCGCAGAGTCCACCTGATTCTCTCCATGCTCATTGCCCTGCCCAGACTTACATAGAACCTCCATGTCCCTGAACAGCCTTGGAAAGCTTCAATTAATGGGGCTCAGGGCCCCCTTGCTGACACGTTTGGCCTTCGCCGGGTCTCATGGCGCAGCCTCCTTTCTCAGACTAGACGCCAAGAGGTCCATTTTTTTACTTTAGCTTTGCCATTGGTATAGAAGAGTGACCAGCCCAGCCACACCCACAGTGGGGCCAAATAAATTTACATCTTTCAGGCCAGGTGCAGTGGCTCATGCCTGTAACTCCAGCACTTTGGGAGGCTGAGGAGGGAGGATCACTTGAGCCCAGGAGTTTGAGACCAGCCTGGCCAACATAGTGAGACCCTGCCTGTATTAAAAATAATAGTAATGATAATTTTTTTAAAATTAACATTTTTCCCTACTCAGCTGGTTCAAGGAAGAAAAATGTTTCTTTCCAAACACTAGGAGGTGGTCCACTCTCAGTCTGGGTGAGGTGCGGAGAGAGCATGAAGCTCTAGAGAACTAAACTGCAATTTCCTAAAAGTTTTCTTTTAGCCTTCACGGTCTCTTCCTTCTCTGCCCGTTAACAGACAAGGTACCAGAGGGAATACCTAGAATGGATGGGCTACACAGCTTTCTTTGTTGGCATCCTAGTCCAGCAAATAGCAGATCTGATCATCAGGAAAACCCGGAGGAATTCCATCTTCCAGCAGGGTCTCTTCAGGTACTGCCTGTGCCCAGCCTCCTGGGCCTGCCATGCAAGGATGATGATGATTTGTTTTTCACAAGACCGAGTTCTGGCCACACCTATAACCCCAGAGGCATTGACTCTTCTGGTGGCATGGTCTTCTGGGTATATGATCATGAAGCCACAAGAATCCCAAGTCTGTCTGCTTTTGTGTGTCTTGCAGAAATAAAGTCATCTGGGTGGGGATCGCCTCACAGATCATCATTGGTCTGATCCTCTCCTATGGCCTCGGAAGTGTCACAGCCTTGAGTTTCACCATGCTTAGGTGAGTTCACCCTCAACAGCATGGAGGAAAGAGCCAGACTCTGCTTTGAGCTGTTGCAGCCTAAATAAACCTGAGGATTCCCAGGGTTCCTCCCCAAGTCTTTCAAAAGATGTCAAACTGATCCCATGCTCTATGAGCCCAAAACTTTGTTCTGCATTTGCCAGAAGTGGAAATGGGTTTTCTAGACCTCACCAACCCGCCTTCATCCTCATCCAACAGGTTGCTTCAAAGGCAGACATTGCTTCTAGCAGTCACAGTGAAGGTTAAACAAGGAGCTTTCCACCTTTATTTTGTGGGGCCTCGTGGATTTGTCGTTGTTTGCAGTAAAGCAGGACAAATGAACGAGAAGCCCCATTCCCATTGGGCAGGGTTGGGCTATCCCTGTGGATGAGTCAGGGCTCACCCTCCACCCCTCTGCTTCCAGGGCTCAGTACTGGTTTGTGGCTGTGCCGCACGCCATCCTGATCTGGGTGTATGATGAGGTGCGGAAGCTCTTCATCAGGCTCTACCCTGGAAGTGAGTAGCCTGTGATTTTAGAGGCTCTGTTTACCCCCTTCAACAGACTCTCCATTTCTGATGTACTTTTTTCTCTCTCTACAGGCTGGTGGGATAAGAACATGTATTATTAAGACCACCTCACTTCCTTCGTCTCTCAGCGGCACGTTGGGACACACTTGTTCATCTTCTGACCATTTGCTGGGAGATTCCCCTGCAGGGCAGACATCGTCAAAATTCCTACAAGAGGAAATTTTCATGCAGCAAGCTGTATGCAGGATACTCACTGATGTCTTGCACTTTAAAACTGAAATTCAACTCTTTATGTAGGACTTTCTTTTCTATCTCCATCTCCTCATTAAAAAATACGTACATTTCAAGGTAATGGTATAGGGAAGAATGTGTTTATATGTATTTGAAACTCCTTGATGTTAATAGTCTTGTGTAACCCAGGCATCTACTGGGGCCTGCCTTAAGCTCTAGCTAGGATTGCTCAGAACTCCTTTCCACACCCTATTAAAGGCCCCATGACCTCCCTAAGATTTCTGCAAATCCCTCGAGAAGGTATGTTCTCATGGTCTCCTTGCTCAAAAAAGGCCAACTCACCCGAGGGTCTGCAGGAGATGGAAGTGGCGGCAGGTTTACATCACAGCAGCACGCATGACCTCAGCTTTCACTTGTTTAACTCTGAGATGTCCTTCTTGAAGGCCCTTGCCACAGTTTCCCTGGCCATGTCACCCTGTCCCACCTCTGGTCATCTCCCCAGCCCTTTATGCCTCTGTCGCCCTCCACCCCTACATCAACTCCTCCAAAACTGAGCTCCCAGTTCATTTTGCATATCCTAACTCAAAACACTCATTTAATCCAAGGGGGCTTTCTTCACCAGGATTCAACCCTAGTAGAGACCTGTTGTTGTTTCCATAGTGATATTTATTTCTTGTAAAACAGTTGCCAGGTGCTCTCCAGCAATAACGTTTTGTCAGTCATGTTTCATGTTTTAACTTAGGTGTATTCATGTGTGACACACCCATGTTGACCGGCCCGGAAAGGCCTCGTTTTTAACTAAAAGATGTTTTATAAACCCAGGTTTAATTGTGGTGTTCTAATTGATTCACATTTTTCTAGAATGAAGAGCATGGGACAAAAAAATAGGATATGATTTCTTATTTTCCTTTCGTTGCTCCTTCCGGTCATTTTCCTTATCTGTGGAAGATCTGGAAATGTAGGATTTTTCTTTTGAACTCTTCCTCATGACCCCAGGGCTCCAGCCGGGGCCTCTGATGTGCCGGTGATTCTTGGTTGGACGCCTGTGGGAGGGCCCGTCTTTCTGCAGCAGCACTCGAGAGAAGGGTTCTACAGCCTTTCCATCAACTGCACACCTCACGCTAACTCATTTGACAGAACCTGAGAATGGTGTTTGGTTAAGCTTTCCTCATCCAGTGGCCTGCCCTGTCACCTCTCTCCATTACAGTCTCACTCGGGGGCATCTGGGTCTGATGGCTGTAGGTTGGCATCTCCGGGACAGGAAAAGGCAGCTTTAGAGTCACCATGCTCTTGGGGTCACGTGTAGGAGCAGGAAAGAGGGAAAGAGACTATCCTTGTAACTTTATGTATATAGATTCCAGTGCATATTGTATGCAGCCATGTAAGCTAAAATAATGTTGCTGTCCTCAGGAGATTTGTAATCTATGTTCAGCCACAATTATCACTGGACTAATCTCCTATCAGTAGTTCCAGTGAACTGGAAACACTTCCCAGAGTGGTTTGGGCAGTGTGGTCATGGCTTTCTCATTCCAGTCTCGACAAGGCAGCTAATGCTTTCTAGACTTAAGCTAAGAATAACTTGACCTTACTTACTCTTTCCTGACAGGCTGCCTGAGTACTCATGGCTGCAACGCTTGGCAGCTCTTGGTCCTGCCAATGCCCGCGGGACAAGGCCATCAATTTAGCGCAAAGCTGCAAGGTTTAACTTGGGATTGGATTAGAGTTGAAAGGAGTTAACTTGGAATTAGAAGCCTCTTCATAGCAGGAACTATGTATGAAATAATGTTCGTATTTGTGCTTATTTACTTTTGCGAAGAGTTGACACTCAAATATTTATAAAATTAACAAATACCTAACTTAAGAAATCCCAGAAAAGACACTAGCATTATTGAGTAGCTTTATTAAGTTGTAGACAGAAAAAGGCAATAAAATCCCATTTCAGAGGGTGTTTTTGGAGGGACTATTTAATTGACCCACGAAGCCTAGATAGCTTTTATTATAGGAAAAAAATGATGTCAATTTAAATCTAATTGATGTGGTAGAGTATCTCAGATACATAAACATGAGGCTGAATTCCTAGAGTCTTTGCTTTTTAAAACAATCTAATTTATTCTGATTATAAAATTGCAGCTCTAAATGAGCTATTTTCTTAAACAGAAAATTTAGAATAAATGAGATTAAAAAATAAGTTAAAATCACCCTGAATCTCACTATGTAATCATATACCTAAATGAAAGAGTATTTCTTTGGAGTTTTTCCACACATATATTTATTTTTAGGTAAAATTAAATAAAGTTTTCAATTCTGCCTTTTTTATTTAACATCAAAAACATGGTGTTAATGACTGCACAGTATTCTAGATTGAGAGTGCTTTCGCTAACTATATCTGCACTGTGAGAAAGCTCATTAATTTCCTACTAGGCATCTTTCTCAAAAAGGCTGCATCTTATCCTCAATATTGTACCACACATCTCCATTTTATAAAAGATTCCTCAAATTGGAATTAAGGCATTCAGAGCATTCTTAAGGCTCTGGCTACACATTGCCTAATTTATCTTTAGATAAGCTGTATCAGTTTACACCCCCACTAGCAATAGAAAAAGAATATTTATCTTGCCTATCATTAAGATGTGAATGCTCAGTCAACCATAGATCTTTCTATAATTTGACAAAGATGTAGGAAGTACTCCTGTATGGCTTGAGAACACAGCCCAGAACAAGATAGAGCATGGAGCCAGTACACCAGTAGAGGGGTGAAAGGAAAATACAAATTGTGATAAGGTCTTGAAAAGGCATAATGGGGCTTAGATAATCAGATGATACGATTGAGGGTGGTCAGCTAAGTCCTTTTAAATAGGGTAGTCAGCAAAGTCCTTTTTGTTGTTGTTGAGATGAAGTCTCATACTCTTGCCCAGGCTGGAGTGCAGTGGCACAATCTTGGCTTACTGCAACCTCCACCTCCTGGATTCAAGTGATTCTCCAGCCTCGGCCTTCCCAGTAGCTGGGACTACAGGCACCCACCACCACGCTGGGTTAATTTTTGTATTTTTAGTAGAGACGGGATTTCACCATGTTAGCCAGGCTGGTCTTGAACTCCTGACCTCAGGTGATCCATCCACCTCGGCCTCCCAAATTGCTGAGATTACAGGCGTGAGCCACCATGCCCGGCCTAGCAAAGTTCTTTTTGAGGAGATGAATGCAAAGAAGCAGACAGAATGACAGGAAGAGGGAACAGCATGAGCAAAAGCTCTGAGAGGTCAGAGGGGCCTAGCAGGAACACACAGCTAGGGAAGACCTCGGAATGGGGATTTGGAGGGACAGGCAAGAATCTCACCCTAGAGAGGTTCAGAGACCAAATGAAGGAGGTTGGATTTAATTTCAAAACAAGCTATTAGGCCCAGTGCAGTGACTCACACCTTTAATATCAGCACTTTGGGAGGCTGAGGCAGGAGGATCACTTGAGACCAGGAGTTTGAGACCAGCCTGGGCAACATAGGGAGACCCCATCTCTACAAAAACAAACAAACAAGCTGTTGAAGACCATTAATAAAAGAGGTGACCTGATCCAGTTGACATGTTCAGATCACTTTGGCTTCTGTGTAGAGATGGGAGGCAGACCAGGCTGTGGTAACTGGTGTGAGTGTACCTTCAACGGAATACACAGACTCAATGGAGGAGTTTCTTAAGGGGTTGCCTCTAGGTGACTCGAGACATATATGTTCAACTCAGGCTCCTAGAAAGGCTCACAACCACCCTGACTGCCCACATCACAATCAAGATAGAGACAGAGGAGATGCTCAAGCAGGTGTCATCTTGCCAGAGTCTAGAACAAGATACATGTCTCAATGCACATGGCTGCACTCCTTAAGAGCCTGGACAGGTGCTTCTGACTCTACAAAGATCATGAGTTCTCCACATTTGTTCATTCTGCTATCATCATTCCACTAGTGGCATCTGACGTCTCTTAAAAAGACAGTGGCTGGCCAGGCGTGGTGACTCATGCCTGTAATCCCAACACTGGGAGGCTGAGGCGGGCGGATCACAAGGTCAGGAGATCTAGACCATCCCAGCTAATAATGATACCCCATCTCTACTAAAAATACAAAAACTTAGCCGGGCGTGGTGGCGGGTGCCTGTAGTCCCAGCTACTCAGGAGGCTGAGGCAGGAGAATGGCATGAACCCAGGAGGCAGAGGTTGCAGTGAGCCGAGATTGCGCCACTGCACTCCAGCCTGGGTGAAAGAGCAAGACTCCGCTCAAAAAAAAAAAAAAAAAAAAAAAGACAGTGGCAATCACTGATATTTATTAAGTATCTATTATGTTCTGGGTTCCTAACAGCATGATCTTATTAACGCTCACAACGGCCCCGTCAGCTGTGGCATCAGCCATGCTTTACACTCAGGAAGCTAAGCCTAGAGGCCCAGTGACTTCCTGGTACTATGACCTCTCCTGCCCACTAAGAGGCTCCACTGTAGAATCTGGAAAGTGGTTTAGGGAGAGTTTGCCCTTCGATGGAATATAGATGCCTCTAGAGGATAGCCTGCACGTGTTGAGTTCTGTCTTACAGCTCTGCAGGTTACTGATAACTGAGAGCAACGCAAAGTATTTCTATAGATATGCAAATGAATCCTACGCAGTGGGTGAAGATCTTTCCTCCTTGGAAAAGCCAGTTTTGCTCCCTTTGCACAATCAACCAACATTCCTGATTCCAGATAAAATTGTGCCTCTTTGCTCCTCTCAGTAGATTTTAACAACTGCCTAGTTTCCTATTTAAGTGGCGACCTTTAAAAAAAATCTTTAACATGTGTTCAGTCTTATATCTGTATGAAAAAATTATCCTTACACAATGAACAGAGGAAGAAAAGCATGATTCCCTCCTCATTTAGGGTCCTTCTCAGCCCCTCCGTGGAGCCAGGCACCCAGCCAGTCCGAGCTCCTGAACCCCCACACGCTCCAGGACCATTCTGCTATTGGGCAGGGATGCCGTTTTTTTCTGCTTCAGACCACTTCTCTCAGCAAGCTACTTCTTCCCCGTCCCCATTCCTACTTTCCCACCCTCCCCTCTGACATACCAGAACCCACCTTGGGGGATTTTATCTTCTTGGTCCAGAGGTTCTAAGATAAAGTTAACTGGAAATTTAAGGTGAAAGCCTGATTAATTTTAAAGGGATGGAAGCTGCCGTCCTCAGACTTGCTGTGTGGGTAAATGGAGATTCGATGGAGTGAAGCATTTCAGTGCAAGAGTTTATTTGCAGTTTGGGGGACTTTTTTTTTCAAATTTTTTTTTTTACATTTTCTATTTACACAAAGGGATTTCTTCTGCTCCACCCACCCCCGCCGCCTCTGCTTTCAATCTTTTTTCTTTTCTTTTTCTTTTTTTTTTTTGAAACAGGGTCTCGCTCAATCACCCAGGCTGGAGTGCTAGAGTGAGTGCAATGGTGTGATCTCAGCTGCAACCTCCGCCTCCCGGGCTCAAGCAATTCGCCTGCCTCAGCCTCTTGAGTAGCTGGGACTACAGGTGCACTCCATCACACCCAGCTAATTTTTGTATTTTTTGTAGAAATGGGGTTTGGCCATATTGCCCAGGCTGGTCTTGAACTCCTGGGCTCAAGTGATCCACCCACCTTGGCCTCCCAAAGTGCTGGGACTACAGGTGTGAACCACCACACCCGACCACTTTCCTTGTTTCAAATTAAGCACCTGCTAGGTACACAGCACAGTGCAGAACAATGCTGTGCTGGTCTGAGAGGACAAAATGACATAATAAGGAAGACCAGGCATGTTTGCAAATAAACTGTCAATCAGGGGCAGGATTTGGCCCAGACCTTGAGAGGTATACAGTGCTGTGGGTGTCCAGGGAGACCATCTTTGGTGGGCAACAGTGGAGGGTGCCAGGAGGCAAGGCACTCAACTCAGCCTTGAGGAGTAGGGTTCCAATTGCAGAGGTGAAGCAGAGGAAGGGGCAGCAGCCAAAGATGTGCCCAGGTGGGTCACAGCCGTGTCCCTGTGAGCTGGCTCCCTCCAAGACAAAGTCAATGTGGGGCAGAGACCCCATGACCTGGGTGTAGCATTCCACCTGGTATTCCTAGGGGGGCTGCAGTATCCATTGACCAAATCCATACAGACAGAAATAAGATCGCCTGTGGGAGGAGAACTCTAATCAGCCCATCAAGGGCTACATTAGAGATCTGCAGAAAGCCACCTTACACAGGAGCCAGGATGCTAAAGGCTGTCTATCAGAAAGGGGCTTATGTAGCCATAGAAAACGATGTCCTTCCCAGCAACATGGATGCAGCTGAAGCTATTACCTTAAGCAAATTAATGCAAAAACAGAAAATCAAATACCGCATGCTCTCACTTACAGGTAGCAGCTAAACACTGGGTACCCACGTACACAAAGATGAGAGCAACAGACACTGGAGACTCCAAAAGGGGGGTGGAGGGAGGGAGGAAGGGAGGCAGGTATTGAACAACTACCTTCTGAGCACTGTGTTTACCCCTTGGGGGACAGGATCATTAGAAACCCAAACTTCAGCACCACGAAATAGATCCAAGTAACAAACCTGCACATCTCAACCTAAAATAAAAATAAAAAATAAATTTAAAAAAGAAGAAAAAGGCCCATCTGTAGCAGAGACCAAGAAAAGGGTCAGGCCCTGAGGCCCGTTGGTGTGCCCCCAAACCCTCGGCACGGGAGGGGCCTGGTCATGCTGAGGCATGAGGATGGCATCCTAGGCAGGCCTGGGCTTAATTTGGGAACCGGGTGTCAGGACGCAAAGCCACATCTGCTGACTCTAACTCGGCACTGGCCTGCCAACCTTCTGACTTGTGACCCAACCCAGGGAAGAGGCCGGCTGTGGGATGTGAAGACCCCTAGCCCTGGGCAATGTCACCGAGACTGTATGAATGCACCTAGTCGTGGTAGAATCAGCCTCTGTGAGCCATCAACTCCCCGGAGGCCACGGCCCCGGCAGACCACGGCATGGGAAGGTAGGGCTGGTGCTGGCCTGCAGCGCGGCTGTAAGGGCACGAGGGCGCAGGGGGTGAGTCAGGACCACGTTCCCGGGGAAGCGGAGGACACAAAGCGCCAGCTCCTGGGGGCTTGTGAGGATTGAACAAGCGTGGACGCGTTGAGTGCCTTGGAAGAGTGCCGGGGCCCTCCAAGAGGCTCGGAAGGTGTTCGCAGCGTCCTCACATTGGCACTCCCCGCCGCATCGCGCGCCTCTGACCCTGCACGCGGGCTTGGAGGCTGCCCCTAGGACCTCAGCAGCCTCTGCAACGGCCTCCGCATGCTGCTTGCTTGCTGGGAATGCTTCTGCCAACGTCCTCAGCTCTTCCCCCACCTTCCCAGATCTGCCCACCCTACTAACACCCCGGTACCCTCCCCCCACACTCCCTGCCCCCTCCACCTTCGCTTTTCAGCACAGTTTTCTCAGCCTCTGACACCCCGTATTTTCACGGCTTTCTTATTGCCACCTCCTGACCTACAAGCCCTGGACGCTAGCTCCCGGAGGATGGGACCTCGCCTACCGGAGTCCCCACTGGAGCCACAGGAGTGCCTGGCACTCAGGATCACTCAGTGAATGTTTGATGAATGAAGGATCCTGGGGGGAGTGGAACAGATTGTCAACGAGGGAATGAGTCAAGAAAAGAGGCTTAGAACCGTGGAAAGACCTGCACTCAGAAGGCAGGAGGAGCCCTGGGGTGATGGCTCATGCCTGTAATCCCAGCAATTTGGGAGGCCAAGGCAGGAGGATTGCATGAGCTCAGGAGTTTGAGATGGACTCTGGCAACGTCGCGAGACTCCATCTCTACAAAAAATTTAAAAATTAGCTGAGTGTGGTGGCCCACGCCTGTACTCCCAGCTACCTGGGAGACTGAGGCAGAGGGATTGCTTGAGCCCAGGAGTTCAAGGAGGCAGTGAGCTATGATTGTGCCACTGTACTCCAGCCTGAGTGACAGTGCAAGACCCTGTCTACAAAATAAGAAAAGAGGAAGAAGGAGAAGGAGAAGGGGAAGGAGAAGAAGAAGAAAGAAAAACGAAAGAAAGAAAGAAAGAAAGAAAGAAAGAAAGAAAGAAAGAAAGAAAGAAAGAAAGAAAGAAAGAAAGAAGAAAACAGATTTATTCAACTGCTAGACTTAGGGATAGCGTCCTCTAGTTCTTTTATATTCTTCATGGAACTGAGTCTAGTTTTAGACAAATAAAAAGCTCTCAATACTCGTCCAAAAAACAAATTAGCAAGCAAGCTGAGCCCAGGCTGGGGGCAGGTTATGTCCAATGGTTACATTAGTAAAAGTTCACTAATGGCCATTATAGTTTGTAGTTTGAGCACAGAGAGAAGCGTTCTCTGTCCCCTGCATTCTCAAACTTCATTGGCAAAGTAGGGTCCCCAGCTGCACCTGCTCGCCCGTCCTTGGGATCTGACTTCTTTCTTCACTGTGGCTACTCTCACCAGGTCCAGCGGCCCTTCTTCAGTCCTCGTGGTGCTTGGCCTCTCAGCAGCATTTCACATCATGTCCTAGAAATTCCTCTCTCTATGGTTTCCCAGGTTCTGCACCCTCACTGGGTAGGGGGAGAGTGGGCCTTGTTGATGTGACATTGCCAAACACCTGTGACACTTCACTGGAGGTCAGAGTAGCATAAGGGAAAGCAGTTTCTAACACGAGCCCTGGAGTGGGACCACTTGGGTTTTGTCAGAGCCACCAACCAAGACTACCAGGAACACACCTGTGGTCAGAGTTAGGTTTAATTAACTTGTGCTTCAACGGAGCGAGTGCACCAAGAAAATCATGGGGTTCTGGGTAAGATGGCGTTGTGAGGGATGTATGATAGGATTTGGCTTGTGCTGGGAGATCCTGAGGAGGGTCTCAGGAAGCAAGAGCCAGGGATGGATTGGGTGCCATCGGGCAGTGAGGGCAAACTGGGGGTCGGGTGAAGGAGGACAGAGCTGTCATGTTTTCTCAGGGGAAACTTGCCTCCTCTAACCACCACCCAATGAACCTGCTTCTACAAAGGCAGGTCTAGCAAATTACTTTAATCTTCAGACACTAAAACCCAATGCTCGGGCTATCTTAAGGATGGCTGCATCCCAGTATATGTCCTGTTTGTCTCTAAAAAGCTGTATTTTATCACCAAAAATGGAAGATTTAGGGCAACAGGACAAATTTGTGTCATCTTTCGCTTGTGATTAGACTGGAGTCTCCAGAAGCTAGCAGCCATTCCATTTATATTATACATTAATTCATCTAGCTCCTTCATAAGCAGTAATTGTCCTTTTCACATATTGCATTATCAGAGAGAAACCACTGTAGCCACTCTGTAGAAACAGAATAGACTCCACCCCAAATTTGGTTCGGATGCCAAGACTATTGATGCCACACACACACACACCAAGAAGGTATTAAAAGCTTTATTACTCACATAATGAAACTTTCTCCCAAGGTGGTTGCCAAGCAGCTCCAAAAATGGCTTGGCCGAGCGCAGTGGCTCACACCTGTAATCCCAGCACTTTGGGAGGCCGAGGCGGGTGGATCACGAGGTCAGGAGATTGAGACCATCCTGGCTAACACAGTGAAACCCCGTCTGTACTAAAAAAATACAAAAAAATTAGCTAGGCGTGGTGGTGGGCGCCTAGTCCCAGCTACCCAGGAGGCTGAGGCAGGAGGATGGTGTGAACCCGGGAGGTGGAGCTTGCAGTGAGCAGAGATCTTGCCACTGCACTCCAGCCTGGGTGACACGGCAAGACTCCGTCTAAAAAAGTGGCTTGAGAGAGCAGGGAGAGAAGACTGGCATGCGGTTTTTAAAGAGGGGTCCGAAAGAGAGAACATCCAGGCTTTCTGATGAGCTTGTCCAGATGTGGGGCAATTCACAGGTGAGGAGAATGAATCTCAGAAAGGGAAAGGAAAGAGTGATGCTTGAAAGCTATTAGCAGCAGACATCAAAAAAATGGAGTCAGGCTGGGTATGGTGGCTCACGCCTGTAATCCTAGCACTTTGGGAGGCTAAGGCAGGCAGATCACTGGAGGCCAGGAGTTCGAGACCAGCCTGGACAACATAGCGAAACCCCATCTCTAATAAAAATACCAAAAAATTAGCCCGGCCTGGTGGCACGCGTGTGTAATCCCAGCTACTCAGGAGGCTAAGGCACGAGAATTGCTTGAACTTGAGAGGTGGAAGATGCAGTGAGCCGAGATCGTGCCACTGCACTCCAGCCTAGGCAATGGAGTCAACTCTGTCTAAAAAAAAGAAAAAAAATTGGGTCAGACTCTATTACATAGAGCATGTCTGAATTCAGTCTGCTCAGTGGGAGAAGAGGACAAGCTAAGAAATTACGGTACAGGTTAATGAGCCCCTGTGGCGTGCCCAGAATCATGCTAGGCACTCACTGTAGGGCCTTCCATGGTGCTTATTATTTGCCAGACACTCTTCAAAGCACTTTGATACATGTTAACTCATTGAATTCTCACAATAACCTGAAGAGATGGGTACTATACAGTCAGTCCTCCGAATCCATGTATTAAACCAACTGGGGATTGAAAGTATTTGGAAAAAAATATGGATGGCTGGGCATGGTAGCTCATGCCTGTAATCCCAGCACTCTGGGAGGGCCAGACGGGTGGATCACTTGAGGTCAGGAGTTTGAGACGAGCCTGGCCAACATGGTGAAACCCTGTCTCTACTAAAACACAAAAATTAGCTGGGCATGCTGGCAGGCACCTATAATCCCAGCTACTTGGGAGGCTGAAGCAGGAGAATCACTTGAATCCAGGAGGCAGAGGCTGCGGTGAGCCGAGATCATACCACTGCACTCCAGCCTGCAACAGAGTGAGACTCCATCTCAGAAAAAAAAAAAAAAGAAATGGATGGTTTGCTTCTGTACTGAATATATAGACTATTTTTCCTTGTCATTATTCCTTAAACAATACAGCACAACAACAATTTATATAGCATTTACATTGTATGAGTTATTATGAGTAATCTAGAGGTTATTTAACATATATGGGAGGATGTGTGTAGGGTATATACAAATACACCATTTTACATCAAGGACTTAAGCATCAGTGGATTTTGGTATCCAAGGGGAATACTAGAACCAATTCCCCATGAATACTGAGGGACAACTATATTATCAACCCATCTTGCAGATTAGAAAACTGGGATGCAGAGAGGCTAAGTTGCCTAGGCATGCAAAATTAGCTTTAAGCAGCAAAGTCAGGAATCAAGCCTGATCAGCCTGACTCCAAAGTCTGTGCTCTTAGTCATTGTGTGACACCATCTCTCATAAACAGCAGCTTAATTAATGCCTGGGAAATCCAAAAATATTTAGTTTAGTCTCTTCTACTTGAAGAGCTCCCATTCCCCAAGAATACTTTCCATAGTGAAAGTATTGCATTATTGTATTGTATTATATCAATACAGCTATATATTAACATAAAAAATAAAACCTCAAAAGAGTTTGAGTGGTCTTATACAATGTTCAAAATTTCATTTAGTTTTACAGCATCATTGGAAATTAAATGAGGTGGCAGGTTTATGACTACAACTCCATTTGTAAAATGCAGGAAAACCAAGGCTCTAAGCAGTTAGCCCTGGATCCCTCCACGGCCCCTCCTCGCTTCACCTGTAAGCTCTGAGCAGGAAGTAGTGCTTCCACCCAAGAGCAGAGCTGGTGAAATTGTGGCTTGATGGCAGCTCGCGTCTCGCGGCTCCCTGTCCACTGTGGACGCTGCTGCAGCCTGGCGTGTGCTTTGGGACGCAGAGTCCAGGGAGCAGGCTGCCACTGTCGCTGTGGTGCTGGTCATCACTGCCAGTGTGTGCCACCTGCCACGGCCCCATACTCTGTCCACACATTGGTAGCTCTGGGAACATGGGAGGTCAAATGTCAACTAAGAACAACACAAATACCTCACGCTTGTTTGCAGCAGATGTTTGCAAAGCCCTTTCAAGTTGATCCTCATAACCAAACTGAGAAATGATCTGGGCAGTTCACAGGGGAAGAGAATGAGTTCCTGAGAGAACAATTTGCCTGAAGTCGCTCAGATAGTCAGTGACTGACTCGTGCCTACCTACCCCCTTCATGACTCCAGTGCACACCTCACTCAAAGTCTTTAAAGGTGGAGAGACTAAACCAGAGACTGAGCAAGCTGAGAATCAGGAGCTCCTGTTCTTGTTCCCATGTTCACTGGATCCCTCCGTGGGGCAGGTGCTGGTGGGCACCATTATCATCCCCATTTTGCAGATGAGGAAACAGAGGCTCAGAGAGGACACAACTTGCCCCAAGGTCACATAGCTCATAGGTGTCCATAGAGTCGAGTTTGCTGGACCTGAGCCTTCCTACTACACTGCCCTGCCCTGCCCTGTGGTGGAGGCCCATTTCCCTTCTTCTCCTCCTCCTGAACAAGATCCTGGGTAGGAGAGTCTCCCAGCTATAATAGCTCCTTGTCAAAAGACAGAATTAGAATGAATTTGAAGATCTTAAGTGGCTTTGTGATTCTAGAATCAGGCAACACTCCATTCCGTAAAATAGAATAAGTGTTCCAATAAACTGAGCAGAAGGAGTTGGTTTTATAGACAAAAAAGGGTAGAAGAAAGCAGAAACAAACAAGAAAAAGAGTATTGATCATTTCAAAGTTACTTTCCTTGTAAGGTGGAAACAGGAAAACAGAACGATAGAAAGGTAACTGACTGGTTAACATCAAGTTATTTCAGGTTACTTTTTAATTTTTTTTATTGAGACAAAGTCTTGCTCTGTTGCCCAGGCTGGAGTGCAGTGGCACAATCTCGGCTTCACAGCAGCCTCCACCTCCTGGGTTCAAGCAATTCTCCGGCCTCAGCCTCCCGATTGGCTGGGACTGCAGATGCCCGCCACCATGCCGGCTAATTTAGGCTGATCTTGAACTCCTGACCTCAGGTGATCCACCCACCTCGGCCTTCCAAAAGGCTGGGATTACAGGCGTGAGCCACTATGCCTGGCCTATTTCAGGTTACTTTTTGTTGTGCAGATTAAAGGCAGAGGGAACTTTATCGTCATGTTGACTGAAACTGGCCTGTTTGGGGATTTGGCTATTGTCTCTATCTCCTGATTTCTCCAAGGGTCAGATGATTTGGTTTGGTGACATGGAACTTTAGTATGAGTGACTATATCTTGGCTTCTGGTCTGGTGAGCTGGAGCCCAGTGCAGGAGCTTAGTCCAAAATAATGACCTCATAATTTTTATAACATCCTTATCCTGGAGCTAAAAAAACAAAACTGCAGCTCTTGTATTCATTGCTACCAACTGCTTCTTACAGCATGAAAGAAAGAAAAAGCAGTTGGATTACATCATTTCCCTGCATGATATAGGCCAATGTTTCATCACACCTGCCACACTCTGCCAGGCCTGCCTTTGCCCACCTCCCCAGCATCACTGGGTATCACTCTCTTCCTTATCTACCAGCTTCCAGACCCACCACCAACCGGAAGAGGGTCAATATTACATTAAAGGGGAGCATATAGGGTGACATCGGATGGTGGCCGTCTTTAGGAACATGGAATTAGCCTCAAAAACAAGACCAGCCCAGGTGAAACAGTTAAAGACCAGTAAAAGAGCATGCATAATTGTGCGCCAAGATGGAGGGTGCTGATAAGGACAGGGATCTGAAGAGTGGGTGGTGCTGGTGAGTGGGGAAGTCTGAAGGAGGCACTGGGGATTTGGAAGCGGCTTAAGGTGTCAGTGCAGTGGGGAACTTTGACATTTAAGATACTGTTTCACTAAAACAGATAGGCTCATGTATGTGGAATAAGTATTTTCAGAAATATTTGTCAATTCAGATGGGAGTTTTGCTTGCCTGTATGATGAAAGAAGAGGGAGTGGGGAGAAATAAGAAGAGAAGCTCTGAGAGGGGAAAGAAGGCTCAGAATTGCATTCCCCTTGTGAGCATGCTGTGTCTTGGGGTGCCCACTCCATTGGGCTGCCATTCTTTTTTTCTTTTCTTTTTTTGAGATGGAGTCTCTGTCGCCAGGCTGAAGTACAGTGGTGCGATCTCGGCTCACTGAAACCTCCACCTCCCGGGTTGAAGCGATTCTCCTGCCTCAGCGCCCCCAGTAGCTGGGATTACAGGCACCTGCCACCACACTCGGCTAATTTTAAAAACATTTTCAGTAGAGACGGGGTTTCACCATGTCGGCCAGGATGATCTCGATCTCTCGACCTCATGATCCAGCTGCCATTCTTCCACAATCTCAAATTCCCCTTACCCCATTAGGCTTCAACAGGCCCTCATTTGTTTCTTCATCTTCTCTCTGAAGCCATTGTTGAAATGGATCCATCTCCATTGGAATCATAACCAGGGTTGGTGAACTGCATGGAATGCACATCCAACTAGAGAATGAGAGGGTAAGAAGGCATGTAGGACAGACAGTAGTAGCCAAAAACTGCTGTGATGAGCCCATGAGAGCTGAGACGGGACTTTGCTTCGGGATCTATTCAACTTCTTATTCTATTATGACACTGGAAGGAGGGATGGAGAGTCTTCCCACCACGGAGGAGGCCAGATCAGAGTTCGGCCAAGCAGGAGGAGCAGCTGCAGGTGTGTGGACCCCCACAACTCCACCCCAGCCAGGTGCCTGTGGTAGCTCCCAGGAAATGCCCTGGGGCCGGCACTCAGCAGCCAGTGGCAAGCACCATCAGTGACTAACATGGATCCATTCTGTGGCCATCTAAAACAACAGGCTGCATTTTGTTCTTAAAAGTCAGCCCCTGCCAGCTACTGGGGAGGCTGAAGCAGGAGGATCACTTGAACCCAGGAGCTGGAGGCCAGCCTGGGCAACATAGGGAGATTCGGACTCAAAAAAAAAAAAAGAAAGAAAAGTCAATCCCAAACTTGCTTCCCTTGGCCAGCCTCACAATAGAGTAGACACAGGGCATAGGCTTGGACTGATGCCCTTCTGAGGTTTTCTAAGCATATTAACTTGCCTTAGTGCAAGCAAACGCAATCCCTGGAAACATAGATATTGTTTCTCCCTCAGTGTCTACAGCTTCATGTTTTTGGAAGGAGAAATCCTGATGCACGCAGCAGTGAATGTATGCTGGGGAATGGAAGGAACTAGAGAAATGCACGTGAACCACCGAGGAGTCAGCAGATGCAGCCTCAACTCTGTAAGGCAAGGCAAGCTCTCTCTCAGTGCGAGATGCAGTCCAGGCACATCCAGCACCAGGACAGCTGTAAAAGGACACTGGTCTGGGCTCCATTCCCAACCTCCTGAATCAGAACCTCCAGGGCTGGGACATCCGCAGCCTCTCCAGGAAAGGGATTCTTAAGCTGGAGGTGTCTGAGCTCTCTACCTGTCACCCATACCCTGCTTGGTCAGGAGAGCAGTCCTCCACTCTGACTGTGAGAAAGGCAGATGGAGAAGTCCCCTGATGAACGGATGGAGGAAGGGTCAGTGAGGGCTAGCATTGGAGTCCTGAAGGGGTGAGGGAGAGGACAGTGGGTGGGCCCTAATGATCTGCCCCCCTGTAGGGAGGCTCACAGGGCACATGTCCTCAGGCTCTGCAGGTCACTTACCCAACTTTTAGTTATAATGCCCCAGAGCTCAATATGGGGCTATTTCTCAAGAAAAAATAGTAGCCCCATCCTGTCCCCTAACTCCTCATAGCAGCAAGTTTGAAGTTTGCTGATTGCCACAAAATGTCCTCAAATCTGGCCTGAAGGAGCAATAGTATCTCTCCATTTATCCAAAAATTCGTGTTTGTGTCTTCTCTGTTGCAATTCCCAAAGCAAGAGTTTTTAAGTGCAGGAGCATGTTTGAAAATCAGGACCCCCAGGGCTCTTGCTCAATCCCAAGAAGGTTAGAGTGGTTCTTAGCTTCAGCTTTCCCATCCTAAACGAGGAGGTGGGATTCTGGAATTTCTAAAAGTCATTCCTACTCCACTGCCCTACAATTTCTAAGAAAAAAGCCAGCCACTTCGTCGTAGAGTTGGGTATTCCACCTCCTCTGAAACATGTATGGAGAATAGCTTGAACCTTTTCACTGCTCACCTCTGCTTTTAGTGATTAAGGGTAGAAAGACTAGAAGCAAAGTGGCAAAGGACTTGAAAACTACCTTCAAAAACTAACTGCGAAAACCAAACTACTAATATCGTTTGGTGGCCAGGCGCGGTGGCTCACACCTGCAATCCTACCACTGTGGAAGGCCGAGGCGGGTGAATTGCCTGAGCTCAGGAGTTTGAAACCAGCCTGTGCAACACGGTGAAACCTCGTCTCTACTAAAATACAAAAAATTAGCTGGGCTTGGCAGAGTGCACCTGTAGTCCCAGAGACTCAGGAGGCTGAGGCAGGAGAACTGCTTGAACCTGGGAGGTGGAGTTTGCAGTGAGCCAAGATCGCGCCACTGCACTCCAGCCTGGCAACAGAGACTCTAGCTCAAAAAAAAAAAAAAAAAAAAAAAATTCGTTTGGTGTGGATCTGGCGCCCTCTGGTGTGTTTTGAGACTGTGTCATGCTGGCTGGTGCTGTTCTCCCTGCTGCCCTCTGTGGTCTGACATGTGAGCACATGCTGTATATGCTGCTAGTGCTATATTATAAATTATTATTATTATTGTTGTTTTTTGAGACGGAGTTTCGTTCTTGTTGCCCAGGCTGGAGTGCAATGGCGCGATCGTGGCTCACTGCAACCTCCACCTCCCGGGTTCAAGCGATTCTCCTGTCTCAGCCTCTCGAGTGGCTGGGATTACAGGTGCCCTCCACCACGCCCGGCTAATTTTTTGTGTTTTTTTTTTTTTAGTATAGATGGGGTTTCACCATGTTGGCCAGGTTTGTCTCAAACTCTAGACCTCAGGTGATCCACTTGCCTCGGCCTCCCAAAATGCTGGGATCACAGGCATGAGCCACCACACCCAAACTATAAATTATTTTAATTACCACCTGATACTTTCAGTAAATCTAGAAGAAAAATGGTAAGTGCAAGGTTTTATTAAAACAAAAACAGGCTCAAAGTTAAAATATACTTGAGCCTTTATTAAAAACCACAATAAAATGACCAGGCACGGTGGCTCACGCCTGTAATCCCAGCACTTTGGGAGGCCGAGGTGAGCGGATCATGAGGTCAGGAGATCGAGACCATCCTGGCTAACGTGGTGAAACCCCGTCTACTAAAAATACAAAAAAATTAGCCGGGCATGGTGGTGGGCACCTGTAGTCCCAGCTACTCGGGAGGCTGAGGCAGGAGAATGGTGTGAACCTGGGAGGCAGAGGTGGCAGTGAGCCGAGATTGTGCCACTGCACTCCAGCCTAAGTGACAGAGTGAGACTCCATCTCAAAAAAAAAACAAACCACACAATAAAATGCCATCATACAATATCTATGTTTGTCTGTCTGTCTGTCTCTCTCTCTCTCCATGTTTTGAGATGGCACTACAGCAACATGTAAAAGGTAAATCAAGGTTCATGACCCTGTCTATATCAATTAGTGGGCTCTTGAGTTTTCTATTGCACCCAACAACACCCCACTCCTGCAAAGATACTAACAACAACAAAGCTGAATCCTTAGCTTACGAAGATAACAGGATTAAGAGATTAAAATAAAGACAGGCATAAGAAATTATGAAAATATTATTTGGAAACTGATAAATGTCCATGAAATCTTCACAATTTATGCTCCTCTGCCGTGGCTCCAGCCGGTCCCACCGTTCGGGGTCCATGACTTCCTGCAACACATTATGGAAGACAGTGTGGCAATTCCTCAAAGACCTAAAGACAGAAATACCATTCAACCCCGCAATCCCATTGGCTGTCTATCCAAAAGAATATAAATCATTTTATTATGAGCACACATGCACATGTATGTTCAATCTAGTACTATTCACAATAGCAAGGACATAGAATCAACCTAAATGCCCATCAATGATAGAGTGGATAAAGAAAATACAGTATATATACACCATGGAATACTATGCAGCCATAAAAAAGAATGAGATCATGTCCTTTTCAGGGACATGGATGGAGCTGGAAGCCATTATCCTTAGGAAACTAACATAGGAACAGAAAACCAAATACCGCATGTTCTTACTTATAAGTGGGAGCTAAATGATGAGAACACATGGACACATAGAGGGGAACAACACACACTCGGACCTAGTGGAGGGTGGAGGTGCATTGAGGGAGAGGGTTAGGCAAAATATTATATGTATTTTGTGTAACAGACCCCCATGACATACATTTACCTATGTAACAAACTTGCACATGTACCCCTGAACTTAAAATAAAAGTAAAACAAACAAACAAAATGTTCATCAGTAGGAAAACAGATGAATAAACTGCAGAGCATTCATGCAACAGAAGACTCTTCAACCATAGAAAGGAACAAACTACTGAAGAACATACCGTAGACGAATCTCCTAAACCTGCTACATGAGACAAGCTGGACACCAAATAATACATATTGTGTGATTTCAGGCAAAATGAACCTATGGTGAAAAAAGTCAGAATAAAAATAGCCCCTGGGGAAAGAAAAATTTTCCTGGGAAGGAATATGAGAAAATTCCTGGGGATAACGGAATTATTCTATTCTTGTTTTTTTGTTTTTTTTTTTTGTTTGTTTTTTTTTGAGATGGAGTCTCACTCTGTAGCCCAGGCTGGAGTGCAGTGGCAAGGAGTAGCTGGGATTACAGGCGCCCGCCACCACGCCCAGCTAATTTTTTGTATTTTTAGTAGAGACGGAGTTTCACCATGTTAGTCAGGATGGTCTCGATCTCCTGACCTCATGATCCGCTCACCTTGGCCTCCCAAAGTGCTAGGATTACAGGCGTGAGCCCCCGCACCCAGCCGGAATTATTCTATTCTTGGTGCAATGGCACAATTTCAGCTCACTGCAACCTCTGCCTCCCGGGTTCAAGCAATTCTCCTGCCTCAGCCTCCTGAGTAGCTGAGATTATAGGCACCCACCACCACGAGTGGCTAATTTTTGTATTTTTAGTAGAGATGGAATTTTGCCATGTTGGTCAGGCTGGTCTCGAACTCCGGACTTCAGGTGATCCACCCACTTTGGCCTCCCAAAGTGCTGAGATTACAGGCATGAGTTACCGTGCCCTGCCTAATTATTCTATTCTTAAAATGGGTGAAGTTTGTATGGGTGTATTTAATTGTCAAAAATATACAGTTAATTTTTGTGCCTATGAATATATGTACATTTGAGCTCATTTTTTAAAAAAAAAAAAAGAACTAAAAGAAATAATGGGATGGAGAATGGGTTGAAGTATAGATGAAATAAAAATGGCACATGAATAGTAGTTTTTGAGGCTGGGTGACAGGTCTATTATACTATTTTGTCTACTTTGTGTTTAAAATTTTCTATAATAAAACACTCGTCTAAAAAGACAAGTTATCTACAATGTTCTTAAAATTTTGGTTATCTTTGCAGGGGAGGGCAAGAAAAAGTGATTTTCAGCCATGATAGGGGCTGATTCTATTTCTTGGTCACACAAGTTTATCCACTTTGTAATAATGCACTGAGCTATACATGAATGCTTTGTGCATGCATTTCTGTATGCGTGTTACAATATCAATAACAATTTTAAATATTACATTTAAACACAAAAATCCTAACAGCATCTCAGAACAATGGCAGCACTGTTGTTTGTTTTAAAACAGGAATGTTCACTCATGGCATTATCAGATGACTTTTAATATTTTGAGATATTTATTCATGTCCTAACCCTTGGTAAGTGGCATGGTTTTTATTTTGCATGATGCAGTTTTTTTCAGCGAAGTCCTCTCCCGAGCGTGCTGCTTACCAAGACCCTAGCACCTAGCACAGTGCCTTGGGAAACTTGTAAAACTAGGTTAAATTTGGGACAAAACATGAAGTAGAGGTCAGTTCCTTCCAAGACAAGTAAATAGGTAATGCAAGGAAGATTGAAAGGCCATAACTCCACAGCAAATGTTTTTACATTCATTTGAGAAATGCTTGCAAAGAGTTTACCAAAAAATGTTGGTTTAAGGCAGCAGTTTTGAGGACTGGCTGCACACTATGGAAAGCTGTTGTTTGTTTATTTATTTATCTATTTATTTATTTATTTTTAAGATGAAATCTTGCTCTGTTACCATCACCCAGGCTGGAGTGCAGTGTCGCAATCATAGCTCACTACATCCTCCAACTCCTGGGCTCAAAGTAACCTCCACCTCAGCCACCAAAAGTGCTGAAATTAGAGGTGTGAACCACCACCCCTCTCCATTCCTGGGGAGCTTTTAACAATACTGATGTCCTGGTTTCACTCCAGGAATTCTGGATTCATTGGTCTGTTGCAACTTGGGTTTAGGGGGATTTTTAAAAGCCCCCATGTGATTCTAATGTGCAGCCAGAGGTGAGAACTACTGGTTCATGGTGACAGGTGCATTAGCTGTGCCTCATTCCCATGTGTGCTGTAGCAATTTGCCCCATGGCCATTGCTGCATTTGGATTTTTGGAAAAAAGCTTTGCTCTGTTAAAAATTAGAGAACAACTTCAAGATGTACTCAACTGTGTGGTTCAGTGGCAGCAGGAGGAAGTGTCTCCCAGCAGATCTATCTTTATGTCACCTGCTTTCAGAGTAAGAGGTTGTTTCTGGCACAGTAGTTTATGTTGAAAATCATAATCAGTCGCCGAGCACGGTGGCTCATGCCTGTAGTCCCAGCACTTTGGGAGGCCGAGGTGGGTGGATCATGAGGTCAAGGGTTTGAGACCAGCCTGGCCAACATGGTGAAACCCCATCTCTAGTAAAAATACAAAAATTAGCTGGGCGTGGTGGCATGTGCCTATAATGCCAGCTACTCAGGAGGCTGAGGCAGGAGAATTGCTTGAACCTGGGAGGTGGAGGTTGCAGCAATTCAAGATTGAGCCACTGCACTCCAGCCTGGGCAACAGAGCAAGACTCCATCTCAGAAAAAAAAAAGAAAAGAAAATCATAAATAGTCTACAAATACCAAAAAGAGATCAAAAGAATTTGCACATAATACTTTGGCCAGGCGCAGTGGCTCACGCCTGTAATCCCAGCACTTTGGGAGGCTGAGATGGGCAGATCATGAGGTCAGAAGATCAAGACCACCTTGGCTAACACAGTGGAACCCCATCTCTACTAAAAATACAAAAAAATTAGCCGGGCGTGGTGGCGGGTGCCTGTAGTCCCAGCTACTCAGAGCTACTCGGGAGGCTGAAGCAGGAGAATGGCATGAACCTGGGAGGCGGAGCTTGCAGTGAGCCAAGATCGCACCACTGCATTCCAGCCTGGGCAACAGAGTGAGACTCCATCTCAAAAAAAAAAAAAAAAAAAAAGGATTTGCATACATGTGGAGTGTATTATCATGCTTTCAAATTTCTCCTATGATGAGGAATGAAAAATATAATATTGGGCCTTGATTTCCTAAATGGCCCTCAGCCATTTCCTCAAATTATTCCAACTTTTCCCAAGACACTTCAGAAACATTCTCTGGAGGGAACTATTGCGAATGGTGAAGAGATGGATGAGAATCCCATGGGATTCTTGCTTAAACTGCAGAAGAGTCACCCTCCAGGACTTCAAAAAATTTACGGAAGCTGCGTGAGTAGTGCGGGCTATGGAAGTCATGGGTGTTGAAGTCAGGCAGACTTGGTCCTGAGTCCCCGCCCAGCCTCTTAGTCACTGTGGGGCTTTGGACAAGTTCCCTGACTTGAAACACTTATATAAACCTCACCTGCAAGAAAATGCATAGTGATACTGATTGTGAAAATGGCATCAATTTATCATCTTTCCCTGTATCCAGACCTTTTGCAATGTGGTTGTACAGATGTTCTCACTGAGAAGCAGACTCTGTTTCCCAAACCTTGGATCTTAGCTGGCCTTATTTGCTGTGGCCAATAGAAGACTGCAAACACAACAGTGTGCCAGCTTGGGGCTTAGGCTCAAAAGGTCTTGAAGGCTTTGTTTTTCTTCAGAATTCTACCATCTCCATAAGAGAAAGCCCGTGCTAGCCTGTTGGAGGATGAGATACCGCGAGAAGCAAAGTTCCACAGTTGACAGCCAACTCACCTCCAGAAGCAGAGATGCCTAGTCAACCAAAAGTTGAGCACATATGTCCAAAGGGGCCCAGGTGGGTCCAGAAGAATGTCCCAGCTGAGCCCAGCCCAAATGGCTGAGCAGCTCAATCATGAGTGAATAAGTTTTGGGTGATTTGTTATGCAGCAATAGCTAAATATTACATGCACCCAGTGCAGATAGGATGCCAGGATTCAAGGACAGGTTGATCACAAGTTACCTGCAAACAGAAGACACCCTACAGTTGCTGATTTTCTTTTCCCCTTATTTAAAGTTGGGCCTCTTGCTTGATGGCATTGAGTTATACAGAAATGCATGTAGACATGTTTGCATGTAATTGGTGCTTAAACTACGCAGTCCTCCACAGCGTGAGAGGAAACAGATGGCCACAGCCTGACCTTTAGGGTCAAGGCCAAATAGCAAAGTAAGTGTGCCTTTAATCTATTCCCTCCATATCTAAACTTCGTAGGTCAAGGCTGTGGACAGATCTGAAGACACTGGGTTTCCTCCTTTTGGGGGCCCCATCATCCTTTGTTCATTTTCTGATCTCTGGAAAGATGATGGGCAGCAGGTGGGCAGCAGGGGAACCTGTGGACACTTTGTTCTTGTAGCCCCTGCCCTCTAGAGGCACCATCTCTCACTCTTGGGCCTGAAGAGAGCTGTTGGGAGGGAGGAGGTGTCCGCTAACTTCTGGCAGAAAAGAGTGTTTCAGACCCGTCACCTCCCTCAGCTCAGGGCAGTCAGAGTCCTCTGAGCTGCACTTCAGTGTGGCGGCCGCTGGCCACATGCGGCTGCTGGGCACCTGGAATAGGCTGCTCTGCACTGACATGTGCTGGAAACTTAAAAATCCAGAGAATTGCCAAAATTAGTACCAAAACTTAAACACTTTATTAACAATTATATATTGATCTCATATTAAAATGATAATATTTTGGCTGTATTGGGTCAAATAAATTATTACAATCAATTTCACCTGTTTCTTTAATATGTGGCTTTTAGAAAATTTAAAATACGCATATGGTTCACATTTTATTTCTTAGAAGACTGTCTCCTTTTTGAAATCTCAGGCTGCCTGCTCAAAGGACCAGGGGCCAGGAAGGTCATAAAATCCAAAATTCTAAAATAATTGTCATTATGTTGTTTCTACTTGTGAATGAGAGATATATATATATACATAAATATATATATAAAACTTATAAATGAATATAATCTTATACACAAGGTTAAATGCAAATGCCCCCAGGGCAGGGCTAGGCCCAGTGCCGGGAGAAAGCCCTGCCTGAAAAACCTGCTGCCAGGGGCCTGTGGTTCTTGCTTCATTCAACCCAGTATCTGATGGCATCTCCTGTCTCTGGTCTCATCATGGCTTGCACGTGTGGGGCCTTCTCTCCATTTCTCCCAGGCCCCTTCTGTTCTTTCTGGTCCCTCCATCATGTCTCAGACTCTGGCCTCGGGGCTGGAAGCCCCTTCCTAGACCCTCAGTTGTCATTTCCCCGAACCTTTCGCAGGTTGAGGACTGGACTGTGGTCCTCTCTGCCCTGGGGGGCAGTGGGAGTGCAGCACCACCCACATCTCCGGCTCCCCTGACTCCCTCAGGAGAGATTTGTGGTCTTACCTTGTCATCATCCTCTCTCTCCCCAGCTTCAGTGAGCAGGCCAGGGCTGCCTTGGGAATCAGGATGGCGACAGCGTTAGGGGGGCTCTCTGACCATGTCCGGATCACAGAGGAGTTATCTTGTTGTGAGAGACAGGTACTAGGGCAGCTCTGCTGATGACCTAACCAAGGCCAACGTTTGGGCAGAGCAACAAATGTTGGCCGCCTCCACCTACCAGGCTCTGTGCTGCTGTGGTTCTGAGTCAGTGGGGCAGGTTAGATAGGAGGAGATTGGGGCTGGCTGACTTCCCCCCTAGCAAAGATTGGGGGAAAGAGTTGAAGTAGGCCATGCGCGGTGGCTCACGCCTGTAATCCCAGCACTTTGGGAGGCTGAGACGGGCGGATCACGAGGTCAGGAGATCGAGACCATCCTGTCTAACACGGTGAAACCCTGTCTCTACTAAAAATACAAAAAATTAGTTGGGCTCCTGTAGTCCCAGCTACTCGAGAGGCTGAGGCAGGAGAATGGCGGGAACCCCAAGGGGCAGAGCCTGCAGTGAGCCAAGATCGCACCACTGCACTCCAGCCTGGGCGACAGAGCGAGACTCCATCTCAAAAAAACAAAAAAAAAAAAAGAAAAAGAGTTGAAGCAACTTGCCCAAGGTCACACCATGACCAAGTTATTTAGGGGAATGCTTGGATTTCCACCTCATGGCCAGCAAGCCAAAGCTGCCTGGTCTGGCCTGGAGG
Organism: Nomascus leucogenys; assembly: GCF_006542625.1. NCBI lineage: Eukaryota > Metazoa > Chordata > Mammalia > Primates > Hylobatidae > Nomascus > Nomascus leucogenys. The sequence continues at coordinate 58,881,570 of NC_044385.1, forward strand.
AAACAGGGACCAGTGTGTTGTTCTGAATCTCATGCTGAGAATAAGGAGCTGCGCAGAGTCTGTTGGAGAATTTCTGGGACAGTATCAGTGAAGCCCCTTCTCAGCTATGTGCTGAGGGCCTCTATCTGGGGTGAACTGGGTCAGGGGAAGGCACAGGTGTTCATTTTGGGGAAACTGGGAGCATACTAGTGGGTAGGACATCAGTGTCTATGTCCCTGGGAAGCTGGTGTAGATGGCTGGGGCTTCCATTATAGTAGTCCTGGATCTACTCAAGGAAGCCCTAATTAAGATCCTCAGCAGGCTCCCACAGGAGCATCTAAAGTGAGGCTCCTGACCCCAGGACCCAGGTCTATAAAACTCTCCAGTCTGCTCAAGGATGAGACAATGAAAGCCACTGGGGGTGGGGCAAGGGTCAGTTACCTTCTTGGAAATAAAGCAGCTTGTAGGGGTTAAGAGAACAGGCAAGTTTTTCGAGTTCACAGGGGCGTGTCCAGTTCCTTCTGCCTAGGGGAAGGCTCCCTAGAACTGAGGCCCAGAGGGGAAGAGAAAGGGGCTGGCAGATGTGGGGGGCTTCAGGGAGCTCCCCAACAGGATGCTGAAGCTCTCTGGGATGAGATCTGGGGAGAGTAACTAGAGGAGCTCCGGGTGATCCTCGGGCCCTGAAGACCTGCCTCTGGCCTGGGCAGGACAGGAAGGAGGCAAACAGAGGTGCCCACCTCCTTTGGGGCTTCCACAGGCTGCCTGCTTGCCTCATCCTCTTTTCTTGAAGCTCTGGGTTGCTGCGATGGGATGGGGTGATGTGTTTTTTGGGGCCCTACTTCCTACTGGGGCTTCACCTGCTGAGGCCTGGGCTGGGGTGCGGCCTGGCCCTGGCATAGTCTCCCAAGTGGGCCCATGCCAAGCTGGGGAGGCACATAGGCCACCTGGGGTGGCCTAAGTGTCTTTTCTCGCTCTTGTCTGTTGTCTGGGCTTTCTGTGCTCCCAGGCCAGGACAAGGGTGTGCTTCATCTCTTCACCCTAATTTCTTTCATTAAGGCTGGGGAGGCATGAGTTCGAGCTGCATGTCTACAGAGTGCTATGAGGGCAGCCCTGGCCTGTTCTCCAGAGGATCTCCTTTTTCCCTTTCCCTAAAGCTCAGATCCTCAGAGGTGGCCCTGGAACATGAGAGGAGGGGGTACTGGCCCAAGGCGTAGAGGCCTCTGCAGGTCCTATGACTGGGCTAGATCTGCCCCTGGGCAGGTCCTGAGGCCTGGAGGAGGAAAGGGGTTCTGCTGACATGTGGGTGTTGCAGCCTGGCCCCAGGGAGCAGGTCTGCCTGGCCTGTGCTCAGTGGGGGTGGCACTCAAAGGCATGGGCTTGGCCATCGGACATATCTGAATGTTTCCTGACCTGGCTTGGCTGCCCCTCACCTCTATGACCTTGGGCAGCTGCTTCCCTGCCCTGTGGAGCCCATTTCCTTGGGTGAGATGGGGTGGTCGAGCCGATTTAGGGACCAGCTGTGGGCTGGGCCTAGTGTGATATTGACTGTAGGGTAACCAGAATGGGGGTGGTTGTCAACAGTCTTCTGGGTCACTGTCAGGCTGCCCTGTGCCACTTCTATCTCTGTAAAGTGAGGGTGTGTTTGGGGAAGGGTTGGGGGAGGGGTTCTGCCTAGGCCTGGCCCTTCTTCCCTATGATCATTGTGTGAGGTCCAGAACCCTGCGTGGAGCTATGTAGAGACACAGGTTCTGCCTGGGTCCCTGGGCCTGAAGGGTCAGGGATGGAGGGAGAGCCTGGATCCTCCCACCCTGGTGAGGGTGGAAGCAGAGCCACCCTGACTGGGCCCTGACCACACGGCAGAGGCCCTGGGGAGGCACCCTGGGAGCTGGGCATGCTCCTTCCCCCCAGCCACACAGCCCTCGGCCTCTTGCTGCCAGCTCTGTTCCCCCTGGAGAGACTTGATTCCCTCCTGGCAGGTCAGGGGCTGTGAGGATGCAAAGGTAGAGCCTGCCAGCTTCTTAGTGGAGTTCAGAGGACTGGGGCACGAGGCAGTTGTCCTCTGGGAGATGAGGTTGGGGATCTATCTCCCTCCCTCCCACCAGAATGAGTGACTCGGGGGGAGGAGGTGCCTGCCAGGCCACCTACAGGGGGCAGCAGGAGCCAGAGGCCCCAGCCAGCCATTTAGCCCAGGAAGCAGACATAGCACTCAGTGTCTGAGACTGGTGGACTGGGGTAGCCCCTCATGGCCTTGGCCTGGGTCTGCACCAGCTGTTGCCAGCAGCTGGCCAAAGCAGCTGCCCGTCCCCCTGGCGTGTGAGCTCAGGAGAGGACCCCCTTGCTGGGCCTGCCCCTGTCAACCAATCTCCTAGGCCCTCGATCTTTGCAGGGCCATGTACCCCAAATGCTGGGCTCTCCTGCCTTCCAGCATCCTTACCAGCAGCAGCCCCCTTTCTGAGGCTATAGGCAGGTGGCCCTGAGTGCAGGGAGCAGGTCCCCCTGGTATCCTGGAGCCACTGAGGCCTCCTGGCCCACAGCCGTCCTTTGGGCCAACCTAGAGCTAGATGCAAGTCACGGGGAGTGCACCCTTCCTGGGGCCACCCTGGCAGGCCTGGTCCCACTGAAACCCAAAGTCAGCTCGAGCTCCAGCCCGGGGCCCAATGAGTGCATTAGGGCAAGGGTAGTGGCAGAGACTGGAATGAGGGACACAGGCAGTGCCAGGCCTGAGCCAGAAAGCTGGCTACTTTGCTACCATGGCCATCCTGAGACTACGGAGTCCAGGAGAGGGTGGCACCAGGTGGGCAGTGGGAGCCTCATGAACCAGTTGGCTACCCTCTTGCTGCGGAGGTCGCTTGGCCCTCATCCAGAGATAGGAAGACGTTCAGGGTTCTTTGGAGGAAGAAGGAGGGGCAGGACAGGATGTCCTGGTGATAGGAGGTCCCTGGGGAACCAGCCATACTACTTTGAAATCTTACCCATGGGGGTGGAGGGTTCCCTGGGCTGGGGAGGAAGAATGGGGGCTACCTTTCCTTGTCTTCCCTCCCCTCCCCCATGCCTCCCATGCCAGACATGCCAAGGACAGGCTGCCCATCTAGGTCCAGGTCTCTGACTCCCGGCTTCTGGGATCTCAGCTCAAAACTGCTGCTGCACACTGGGTGGAAGCCCTTCCTGCTTCTCCCCTCGTTCCAGTCTTGGCAGCCAGCATAGCTTTTCTCAGGGACCCAGTGGGGGAGGTTCCTCCCATCTGCCCTTCCTCTTGCTGCTTCTTGAAAGCTGATCCACCTCTGCCCCTCCTGCTCCTGTCTGCTCTGTCGTTAGAGTCAGGCAGGTTTTCACAATGTGATGGGGCTTCTCACTTGCTAGGGGATTGGGGTTGCCATGACATTTTCTCCAGCTTGGGCTTTGACATCTGGTACTACTGTAAGGATTTTGGCAGGGATGTGGTGGCCTCCATAGCACCCACCACCTACCTGAATGGCATGCACACATACAAGGTGGTGCATCTGGAGGGGCTGTGCACGCTGGGCACAGTGATGGTGAATAACTGTGGCTACTGGGTCATGGCCCAGTCCATCATCTTCCCAGCGTCTTGGAGTGGAACCAGAAGCAGAGCTTCATCTATGGTTCCACTGACTTTGGCAAGAGGATGGCGTCACAGCCACAGTACCTGGAGCTTCTGGGGCACGCAAGTTGGACCTCAAGATTCTGAGGCACTGTGTGTTCAATGACTGAGATGAGGAGGTAGAGCTCTGCTTCTTGGTGGGTGTCATTGGCAAAACAGGCACCACTACACCCTCCACCTGCTGTGTGTCTTCCCCCGACCACAGCTTCCGGCCCATGCCCAGTACGCAGATGCTATGCCAGCTTCCCCCATGCCCACCGGCAGGGGCTGTGCTGCCTGCGCCAGGAGCTAGTGAGTGGCTTGGTGGAGTACAGGTGAGGAGCAGCCCTGGAAGGCTGTAGCTGGGGCAGGCAACATCCTGCCAGAGAGCATGGCCACCCTGGGTTGCTCTGGGGCTGGATCCTTGAAGAGAGTTCTGGATCTACGTTGGTTGCAAACTAGGGAGCAGCCAAACCAGTGACCCGACCGAGGCAGTACTGTTCCCTGAAGGAGCATGTGGAAATCTGCTGGGTGGCTGTGAATGTCACCATGTCAGGGGTGGGCAGGTGGGACACTGGGTGTTGGTGCCCCTGGTGTTTCGTGCTTAGGAGTTGGCCATGTCAAATGTCCCAAGCCACAAATAACTCTCTTTCTCAAATGCCAGTGGCATTCCTGTCACTGTTGAGAGCCCCAGCCTGAATGCGGAGCCCCTCTCTGCCCCCATCATACTATAGCTGTCTTCTTCCTGGCTGGGTAGACGTTGGGTTTTGCTGTGACCTGCTGCTGTTGGGTGTGTGCACGCCCATGTTGATACTTGCACACCGGGCAGGATATGTCCCCATGCCTGCAGGTTGTGCAGCCCCACATTCCTCAGCCACAGCAGGCCAGGACGCTGCCAGGCCAGCAAAGCTTCCGAATCCCCCTCTACCATCTCCTGCTCCACCCTGTCTGGTGTACTCCAAGTGCCTCCTCTTCATGAAGCTGCTGCCCTGCAGCCTGATGCAGCAGAAAGCCAGCAGGCTGGAGCACCCTACCTTCCTGGAAAATAGCACTCTTCCTTCCGTGGAGTCTTAGCTTGAAGACCCTCTGGGACACAAGGCAGGAATTGAGAAGGGCAGCAGTGCTAGCAGCCTGGCCAAGGGGAAGGGGCTGGCTGAGAGCATTGCTGCAAAGGACAGCACAGGTGGGGTTGCTCTGGATGCCAGGGGAGAACACCCAGCCTGTCCTGGCAGCTGGTCACTGTCAGGCATTGCTCATGACCTAGCCTCTGAGACAGGCAGGGAGATGTCTCCACAAGGAGCTGTGGGGTGAGATCAGGCAGCCACTCCTCCAATGGTGGAGTTGGGCCACCTCCCAATGTGCCCTGTCTCCACAGTAGACCCTCAACACCAGGAAGTGATCCTCAACGTGTGCAAGGGAGTCAGCTCCATCACCAGCCTGGTCTTCCACAGAAGGCCCTCCAACCCGACATCTTACCAGGCAACTGGTGGGGGCTGGTTGGCACTGGAGCCCTGAGACAGAGCCTCTTTGGGGGAGCATCTGGGGCCGTTGGTACTGGTGGGCCTGTCCAGCCATGTGAGTACGGCTCCTGCCAGCCCCAGGCAGCATCTCTTACCACCCCCTGCCTCCCTTCTGCCTGGTTCAAGCTTCTCTGCTCCTCTTCCAGGCAGGGGTTCACTTCCCCAAGTCCTGCCAAGATGACGTTTTGGAACCAGGAACAGCTGCTGAAAGATGTGGCTACCTTTTTGCTCTCCTGTCAAACCTCTGGCTTGGTGAGGGAGGGGTCATGGGGTGGGTGGGGGCTTGCAAGCTTTATCACCCTAGTTGAAACCTTTTTTTCATCTCCTAGTGTAAGATAAACTTGGAAATATGGGTCTCTTGAGATGTTGTTAATGGGGACCAAGGGTGGCCTAGGGAGCATGTAGGGAGCAGAACTCCTGCATGCTCTTCTGGAGAGGTGTGGTTTTTGGAACTTTTCGAGAGTCGGGGGAAGAAAAAGATCTCCATGGTCAGTGAAAGGGCAGTTCTTGGAGTCAGCTAGTGGTTCTGATTCCCCTTTTCCCACAGCAGTAGACTGGGGTGAGTGGGGTGAGAGGGCTTCCTGCTCTAGGAAGCAGAACAGGGCCCTACAAAGCGCCAGGGAGGCCCCCTCTAGTCCACAGGCAGGCCTCCTGACTTTCCCAGCTTCGGGGACCCATATCTCACTCTCTCTCTTTTTCTCTCTGCACCTCCCTCCTCTCTCTCCTCTCTGGCTCTGCCCTGTGGCTGAAGAGCTTGCAGGATAAACTCAAGGGCAACCCTGGGGTGCACTCTGCCACCTTCTCGGCCCACACTGCACGGGCTCATTGTCCCTACGGCCAGTTCGAGTAAGGGGATCTCCAGGTGACCTGAGAAAGCCACGTGCGAGAGCACAGGCACTCTCAAGGCCTGGCTCAAGGGGCACTGCAAGAACCCCTTCCCCACCAAAGGCAAGGAGAGAATGCTGGCCACCATCACCAAGATGACCCTCACGCCAGTCCCCACCAGCTTCACCAACACCCACCGGCGCCTCAAGTAGAGCACGGTGAAGTGGGGCGCGCACAGCAAGGACCAGGAGCACGGAGGCCTCTTCGACAGCGACACTGAGGGCGACCCCGAGAAGGCAGAGATTGACCTGGAGAGCATCCATCTCCACAAGACCAACACGCACGATGGCGACCAGAGCAACGAGGGCGACGAAGACAGGGCTGAGGAACATGCGCCCCTGCCGCCCTCACCCGGAACCAGGGCTCCCCGCTGGTAGCGCCAACGTGCTCAACCCCAAGGCTCACTCTTGGGTCGGGCCAAGTAGGTCCCAGAGCCTGGCTGCAGGCCCCGGTTAGCCCCAGCGCTGCAGCGGGCGGCCTGCAGGGTGAGCCACGCGGGGAAGTCCAAGATCTGGTGGCTGCCTAGGACAGCCTCGCGCCCACAGGGCCCGCCCACCGCTTTGCTTACGACGCTGCCCGCCGGCCACCCCGGCGCGCAGGATCCGCAGCCCGCGCCTCCGTCACAGCCGGCTTTCCCGCGCAGCCACGGACTGCACTCCCGCCACGCCGGCAAGGGCTCCAGCTGGGCGGAGCGGGCCTTCCTCGCTCCGGGATCCCTCTCCCGCTGTGTGGCGCCCCGAGGCCTCCCCTTCCTGCGCCACCACGACCGCAGCCGCCCGTCGCGGTGGTCGGGGCGCTCCGCGGAGACCAGGCCCCGGCCGGCAGCGCCGCGCGCTCCCAGGCACAGCTCCGGATGCCAAGTTCACCTGGACCCCGGCTGAGATTAGAGAGGCCTGGCGAGGTGTTGAGGGGCGCAGGGAGCAAGGGATGTGGTCGCCATGGTGCGTGTTGGTCTTGTGGAGATGGATGTTCCTCCGGGTCAATCTCTGCCTTCCCGGGGTCGCCCTCAGTGTCGCTGCTGAAGAGGCCTCCGTCCTCCCGGTCCTTGCTGTGCGCGCCCCACGTCACCGCGTTCTTCTTGATGGGCCGGCGGGCGTTGGCGAAGGTGGTGGGGACTGTCGTGAGGGTCATCATGGGCAGGGAAGGGCGAGCAGCAGTGGCCTCGAGCCCTGGGTCTTCTTCTTCCTGAATTTGGAAAGCCAGGCGAAGGCCCTCGTGCTCTCCCAGAGAGCTGCGCTCCACCCGCGGGCCTGCCTGCGCGTAGGGAGAGCGGGGAGGCGGGGACAGGAGACCTGAGCCCCTGGGCGCCCCTCCTACCTGTCCCCCTGTCCCAACACTAGACCTCTTTAGATTCCTCGCCGAGAGAGGCCTTGTCCCAAGGCCGGATGCGCCGCGCAGCGGTGAAAGCCGCCCTCGCAGCCCGCAGGCGACCAATGGGTGCCGTTGGCTTTCGCGCCGGGGAGGGTACAGGCGTGGGGGCACTGGCGGCGGCGGAGCGCGGCGGGGAAGCTGTGGGGGTCGTGCGGCGGCTATGGAGGGGGCTCCATCCGCCAGCCCTGGGCTCTGGGCGAGCTGAGGAGACCGGAGTTTTTCCCCAGCAGGGAGCCGCGCAGGCCGGCGACCTCTCCCCAAGGCTCTACTGCTGGGACCGCGCCCGCGCCCGCGGCGCCGCTCCCGCCCCCCTTCAGCGCAGTCTGCGCCTCTTGCTGGGTCTCACCAGCTCGCAGTGCGCGTTTATGCTGCGGTAAACGCATTGAAGGAACGCACAGCTTATCTAATACGGTTTTGAACTAATTTTCGGTATGCCAGCTGGGGTGTGCTTTGACCAATTCTGATCCTGTTTCCAGAGAACACAGTTGCTTAGACAATCTGTTATCTTCGCGTCCTGTCTTCCTTTGGACACCAGAACATCCTAGAGATCAGGGGCCTCTCCCATGCCCTGGAACCATCCTCTCACGGTGCTGCTCTTCACTGGTGCCAACAACAGAGCTCCCGCAGGCAGGCCTGGATCAGTGGGGACTGGGGCCCTGAAGTGAGATGGAGCAAGGCAGAGCGGCCCTTGGGAGAGGGGCATGGCGCGGCCCTGTGCTTTAGACTTGGCACCCTATGGCTTGAGGAGGTGACACTGTGTCGACGTGTGTGTGAAGGGAGGACGGCTGAAGGTACATGCGGTCTCCCGGACGTCACAAACTCCGCGGACGCGGCTCACACCCGCGCGCACGCGCAGCAGGGGTCTTAGCCACACCGGCGTACGGCGGGGCACGGGCCCTGCCGCAAACGGGCGCGCTCCCTTCTGGGCAAGCAGGTGCGAGGCGCGCACCATGGAACAGCCCTTAGCTGAGTTTCGGTTTGCGCGCAAACGGCCGGCCTGGCGGCCCAACACAGCATTTCCAGCCAGGGCGCACAAACCTCGGGAGAGAAGGTGGAAGCCGCAGCGGCTCTAAAGGCAGCCCCAGGCTGGCTAAAGCGGTTCCTGGTACGGAAACCGAGGCCCCAGTGCTGGGGCCCTACCCCGCCTGGTTCAGGTGAGAAGAGGGAAGCTTCGGGCGGGTACCGGCGTCGGAACCACAGTCGGGCCTGGCCCTGCTGCCGGGGCGGGGCTGCTGGGCTTCCCTCCTGCTCCGGGCTGGACCTGACATCTCCTGCCTCTCGCATCCGCACTGATCCGAGCTTTAACATTTTCTTTCCAGCCCGCGAACCACGCAGCTCCGGATTCCAGGCAGGAAGCGAGGGTCAGGGTCCTGGAAGAAAGCACCTCTGTCCTTGAATTATACACCCCTAATTGAGTTATCGTAACACCCTGTGGCTTTGGGAAACCTCTCCACAACCAAGTGGAGCCACAGCCCTCTGCTAATGAGGGTAGAAGGTCGAATTAGATACTGATCAAAAGTGGCAGTAATTAAGACTTCATTTCATTTACACCTGGGGCACATGCGGCTCATAGCCCAGATAGCCTGTGACTTAGAAATGGGTTTGAATAGAAAATCTACAAGTGTGTTAGCTGTAACTGCCGGTGGTGGCAGAAGCTTGTTCAAGTTCAATAGTGAATGTTCAAGACAAAAACAACAAAAAGGATTTAGTGTAACCTTTTCACATGTAACTTAATTATTTTGGTAATCTCTTATTTTGCAGATTTAATTTGCATTCTTTTGTGTTTTCATTTTGTTTTGTAATGAGTAAAATGGTAAGGTGACTTGCAGTGAGACTGAAATGTCTATGTGGAGATACAGGATAAAACATATCCAGGGTTAAGTGTTTTGCAACAATCTGTGCCAAGGGTTTGTTCCTCATAAGTGTAATAAGAACTAAAAGGTTTTTTTGTTTGTTTGTTTTTGAGACAGAGTCTCACTCTGTCGCCCAGGCTGGAGTGCAACGAATGGCGTGATCTTGGCTCACTGCAACCTCCACCTCCCGGGTCCAACCGATTCTCCTACCTCAGCCTCCTGAGTAGCTGGGATTACAGGCATGTGCCACCATGCCCGGCTAATTTTTTTGTACTTTTTTAGTAGAAACAGGGTTTCACCATGTTGGCCAGGCTGGTGGTGAACTCCTGACCTCAAATGATCCACCCACCTCGGCCTCCCAAAGTGTTGGGATTACAGGCGTGAGTCACTGCGCCCAGCCAAGATTCCTTTTAAAATTAAAATGTACTGGAAGAGAAATGTACCTTGCTCACCTTAAAATTATTTCCCGTAAGTTCATCTATTTTTGCACAACATTTGATTTGAGGGAATTTTTAAAAATTACTGAACCTATTGTTACTCAATTTTGATTTGATATTCTCAGCAATATACAGGATTCCAGCTGACTTGCAGAAAGATGAAAAGAGTGCAGCAGCACAGTTCAAACATTAGAACTTTCTTTTTTCTTTTTCTTTCTTTCTTTTGAGACAGAGTCTCACTCTGTTGTCCAGGCTGGAGTGCTGTGGTGCGATCTCAGCTCACTGCAACCTCCCCTCCCGGGTTCAAGCAATTCTCCTGCCTCAGCCTCCCAAAGTAGCTGGGACTACAGGTGTGCAACACCACACCCAGCTGGCCTAGAACTTTCTGAGTAAAACAATTGCTTAAGATTTTAGAATCAATTTCCCTTATTCTTTTTCTCTCTGCAGTTAAAAAACAATGTCTAACCCATGCAATGAGCTTTTGACTATATGCCTCATTTCAAAAGGAATATGAGATCATTGAGTTGGACCCAGAGAAACTGAACTCAGAGAAAACTTCCATTATTGAGAACCCAAAAGCTAATGGCCAGACAAAAGGATGAGAGGAAATGCTGGACCTCCAGTTTGTTATTAATTGCTCTTTTTTGTTTTGTTTTGTTTTGTTTTGTTTTTTATTGAGATGGAGTCTCTCTCTTTCGCCCAGGCTGAAGTGCAGTGTGCGATGTTGGCTCACTGCAACCTCTGCTGTACAGGTTCAAACGATTCTTGTGCCTCAGGCTCCCGAGTAGCTAGGACTACAGCCATGCGACGCCACGCCCAGCTAATTTTTTTGTATTTTTAGTAGAGACGGGGTTTCGCCATGTTGGTCAGGCTGGTCTCAAACTCCTGACCTCGAGTGATCCACCTGCCGTGGCCTCCCGAAGTGCTGGGATTACAGGCGTGAGTCACCACGCATGGCCAGTTGCTCTGTTTTTCATAAGGGACTCTGCCTTAAGCTCATTTTCATTGGCTTATCATTTCTGGGTTTGCTCTGGTGTGAAAATTCTCATTAAATTTTTTTCTTTAGATTATCTCTAGTTCAGAAAAAAATAAAATTAAAAATATATAATTTATAATTCATGTCACATAATTTTGATGGCACACTGTGGCCTGTCAGAGATTTCTTTAACATTCCTTTTTGTTTGTTTAGTTTTGGCTTTTGGTTTTTTATTAAAACAGCTTTGTTAAAACATGATTTATATACTATAGAATTTATCTGTTTTAACATACAGTTCAAAGATTATTAGTAAATTTGCTGAGTCATGCAACCATCACTACAGTCCAACTTTAGAACATTTTCATCACTCCAAGAAGATGCCTCATGCCCATTAGCAGTCACTACACATTTCCAGCCCCAGCCCTATGCAAACATTAATCTACTTTCTGTCTCTATACATTTGTCTATTCCAGATGTTTCATATAAATGGAATTATACAGTATGGTAAACATCTTTTTCATCTACTTATTTTTATATTCAACTAGGTTCAACATGTAGCCATAACCAAATATTTAAATTTTCTCTCCAGAAGCTTGAAAATATTTATTTTTCTTGATACTTACTTCTCCTTCTGATTTCTGGTTTTTATACCGAAACAGTCTTTTAAATGATTGCATTCATTGATTAATTCTTTATTTTTCTCTTCTAGCAGACTTTTTTCACTCTCGAAACAGCAGCCTTGGATATTAATTACTATTTGTTCATTATCCTCTTTCTTATGAGCACCATCTAGTTGCTGTTCAAGCTACAGATTTTCATGTTGTAGTTGAGATATCCGCTCCTCTACATAGTCTCACTTTCCTTTATCTGATGCTGTGTTTGGCTTAGGTCCTTTGGCACACTTTTTTTTTTTTTTTTTTTTTTTGAGGTAAAAGATAACAATGAGTTACTGAACAACTTTCTAAAGCTGGAATTAAATTCAATACCCTAAAAAGTAAACTCCATGAGACAAGAAGTTCTCTCAGAGAATTTTGTATTGTTCAGATGGCCAAATTAAGTCATCAAGGCCATCCTTAAAATGTGTTCGCTTTTTGACCTTTTTCTTTTGACGCTTTCTTTGCAGGCCTATCATACTCGTCCTTCTCCTTCCTGGGAAATTGCTGATGGTAAGTTTTTGCACCTTGATTTTGTTGCATTGATCCATCATCATCGTCAGCAGATGTACTATTATATAGGTTTTCTGATACTTGTATATATATTTTTTTACTTTTGTGCTTCTTCCTCCTTCAACCTGTGGTTATTTATTTTAACTTTTCTCAGGCCTTTCTTGTTCTTCCTCTGAAGTCACTTCTAAGTCTTGCTCTGCTCTGGATGTTTATACATCCTTTCTTTTTACTGCATTCTTCACAACAGACTCTTCCATTTCAGTGGTAGGCTTCAAGGAAAGATGTTTTACAGGAGGCCCTTCTCCTTTTACCATATTTTTTTTCTTTTTTATATGAAGGTTCAAGTAAAGACTCTGAAGCAGTCTCAGGGATATACTGCTTGGTAGTAAAAGTCAAGTCTTCATCATCTAGTTTACGACATGAATCAACACACAGTTCTTTGAAAATACTGAATGCAGATTCGTCAGAACTCCCTGAATCTTCTGCACTTGCTCCTCCTTTTTTCAAACTTGCATTCTTTGATGGTTCTGGATTGTCATTTTGAAGACCATTTTCAAGTATCTTTTTTTTTATGTTGCAAAATTTGTTGTTGAATGCTAGTCAAAACACCAGAAATAGCATAATTGTTTGCTGTCTGTCCATACATATCTTGAATAAAGACAGTAATATTTTGTTGAAGAATGCCGACTATACCTAACGAGCCATAATGTACAGCAGGCGTGAAGGCTATTCCTCTCAACCTATCAACAGCATGTACATTTGCCTGTTTCTTCACTAAAAATTCCAGCATTTGCTGTCTTTTGCAAACTGCGGCAAGTAAAAGTGGTGTGTTTCCATCATTGTTCAGCACTTCAATATCCGTATCACGGGAAAGTAGTTTTTCTACCAAGAATGTACTCTCATTATAGGACAGCATAGTGGAGAGCAGAGTTGCTGTAGACATTCACCTTCCAGCAGAACAATGCCACAAATCTCTTCCTGGCAATGTACAACCTCCTCAAAGGCATCCCATTTTGGTTATCACCAATGTCAATGTGGCATTTTCAGTTCACCAGGAGAGTCCCCACTTCCACATGGCCATTGGCACAGGCCACATGTACAGCAGCCCTGTCCATCCACAGCTGAAGGGATAGAGAAACTGCCATACAGATACACACAGAATATGCTTCAGCCATAAAGCTTTGGGAAATCCTGTCATCCACAGCCACATGGAGAAACCCAGAGGACATTAGCTCCAAGAAAATGAGCCTGGTGGAGCAAGTCCCACGCTGCATGATCTCAGGCATGTGGACTCCAAAAAGCTTTATCTCCTGCCCATCCACAGATGAAGGGATCAAGAAACTCTAATATATATACACAAAGGAATGTTCTTTGGCCATCAAGATAATTAAAGGATGTCAGTTGGAGGAACACAGATGGCCCGCCGAGGCTGTGGCTGCCTCATCCTGCACTGTGGATGGAAGCCGCTGATCCTACAGGAGGTGGAGCTCAGGTGGTAATGCTCGCTCCTGCTGTGCCGCCAAGTTCTTAACAGGCCAGGGACGATATTGGTCCAGGGATGAGGGACCCCTGCTCCAGATGACAGCCAGAGTAGTCTTAAATGTAAGTTGGATTGTTAGTTCCCTGCTTAGACCTTTAGCCATTTCCCATTTCCAGAATCTTTGGCGTGGCCTGCCTGGCCCTACTTGATCTGGCTTCAGTCCTCCCACCCTCCCTCATTAGCCCCCATCATCTCATGCTACTCCCCCTCGCCCAGGACACTACCCAGATATGTTCTTCTCCTTGGGCAAGAAGTTCTGTGCATGCAGGTCAAATCTGAAAGGGACATTTCTTTCTTTAATGAGTGTCAGGGATAGGGGATGTGGCTGATGATATAAGGGGCCCTCCAATCAGACTTTCTAATCTAATTGAAAAGATAATTACAATGTTGATGCTAAAAAAGAAGATTCTGGGCCGGGCGCTGTGGCTCATGCTTGTAATCCCAGCACTTTGGGAGGCCGAGGCGGGCGGATCACGAGGTCAGGAGATCGAGACCATGGTGAAACCCCGTCTCTACTAAAAATACAAAAAAATTAGCTGGGCGTGGTGGCAGGTGCCTGTAGTCCCAGCTACTTGGAGAGGCTGAGGCAGGAGAATGGCGTGAACCCGGGAGGCGGAGCTTGCAGTGAGCCGAGATCGCGCCACTGCACTCGAGCCTGGGCGACAGAGCGAGACTCCGTCTCAAAAAAAAAAAAAAAGAAAAAAAAGAAGATTCTGGCAAAATAGAACTTCTGAAGCATCATAAATCAGATGACTAATATTTGTGATCCCTTTTTAAATTTTCACGTGAAGAAGAATAGGGGATGTGGCCGGGCGCGGTGGCTCACGCTTGTAATCCCAGCACTTTGGGAGGCCGAGGCAGGCGGATCACGAGGTCAGGAGATCGAGACCACGGTGAAACCCCGTCTCTACTAAAAATACAAAAAATTAGCCGGGCGTGGTGGCGGGCACCTGTAGTCCCAGCTACTCGGAGAGGCTGAGGCAGGAGAATGGCGTGAACCCGGGAGGCGGAGCTTGCAGTGAGCCCAGATCGCGCCACTGCACTCCAGCCTGGGCGACAGAGTGAGACTCTGTCTCAAAAAAAAAAAAAAAAAAAAAAAAAAAGAATAGGGGATGTAACTGAAGAAATGAACTAAAAGTTCTTCTATTTATTGAGAACCTAAGTGTGGGATGCTGTGTTTGGCTCTGGAAACACGTGGCCTCCTGGTACTTAATAAACAATCTAGCATCATACGTGACCTGTATTAAAAGAGACACTTCAGTGCTGAATAATTTGGTGCTCAAAGGGCAGGAGAGCCAGTTAGTGCTTGGGGAGGCAGGGGGAAACCCTACCTGATGGCTAGGGACGTTGGGACTGACTCAGTCCACGAACTGTGCTTGCCTGGAAGAAAGGCAAGGAGTTGAGGAAGAGAGAGGAGATGGAGGCAATTCTAGGCCTGAGATGGGTCTGAGAATATCTGTGGGTAATAAGACCAATTAAGCTAGAGTAGAAGGGTCATTTGTGGAGCAAAAGATTGTGGATTGTGTTGTACATGGAATTTCTTAGGTCACTGTGGCTCTTTAGTAGATAGTGAAATCAATATAGAGGATCTTGTCCCCATTAAAAATGTTTTTTTTTTTTTTTTTTTGAGATGGAGTCTTCCTCTGTCGCACATGCTGGAGTACAGTGGAGTACAGATTCTTTTAAAAAATGCAAGTTAAAGATTGATAGAAATATGAAAACTGGCCGGGCGTGGTGGCTCACGCCTATAATCCCAGCACTTTGGGAGCCCGAGGCGGGTGGCTCACCTGAGGTCAGGAGTTTGAGACCAGCCTGGTCAATCTGGTGAAACCCCGTCTCTACTAAAAATACAAAAATTAGCTGGGCGTGGTGGCGGATGTCTGTAATCTCAGGTACTGGGGAGGCTGAGGCAGGAGAATCACTTGAACCCAGGGGGTGGAGGTTGCAGTGAGCCAAGATCTCACCATTGCACTCCAGCCTGGGCGACAGAACGAGACTGTCTCAAAAATAAAATAAAATAAAATAAAAAGAAAAAACTGTCTTAGTTTTGGTTCTTGGTTTAATCCAGTTCAAACTGGTCTAAGACAAACTAAAGGAATTTACAATAAGGACATAGGAGTATTGTTTTTGCTTTTGTTTTTTTCACAGACCCCAGGAGTAGACATGCAGACCAGGTATCACAAGTAAAGAATCAGAACACCTTTAGAAAGGCAAGCAGCACCTCTCTGTTTCTTGCCTCTGCATCTCTCTGTGCTTCTGTTTCATTTTCTTTCAGGACCTTCTGCTTTGCACAAAGGTGGTATGCAATCAGAAGACGTCTGAGGAGACAAGTATGCATCTCCCACCACGACGTTATATGATTCTTGGAGTAAAAACAGTCCTCCCTGTTCCTACCCACAACTGTATTATTCAATAAAGATTGCTGCCAGGCATGGTGGCTCATACCTGTAGTCCCAGCACTTTGGGAGGCCGAGGCTGGGCAGATCGCTTGAGACCAGGGTTTGAGACTAGCCTGGACAACATGGTGAGCCACCATCTCTGCAGAAATAAAATAAAATAAAATTAGCCAGGTGTGGTGGCCTGTGCCTATAGCCTCAGCTACTTGGGAGGCTGAGGCAGGAGAATAGCTTGAGCCCTGGAGGTCCAGGCAACAGTAAGCCATGATGGCAGCACCGCACTCCAAACTGGGTGACAGAGTGAGACCCTGTCTTAAAAAAAAAAAAAAAAAGATTGCATTATTGAATCTTTTTTTCCCATATATAATTTATATCATTACATAATTACATTCTAGTTTTTGCATATGCTGAAAACTACATATAATTCAGTATTATGCTGTTTTCAGTTATATATCACATACATTTTCCTATATAGATATATAATATCTATATTTGTCCTTTTCCACTTGACTGCTGTGCTTCTTAAATTGATATACTGTGATCTCCTAAGCCAGTTACAGATTGGTACGGATTTAAATTACTTCCTATTTTCTGTTTTATTAACAATAAACAGTTATAGTTTTCATTTTTGTTTGTTTGGCTTTTGATCATTTCCTGTGGAAGTATTCTCAAAGCTGAAATTACTGAATTAGTGGGAATGAACATGGCTGTCTTTTTAAATGTTTTGTCAGCTTACTCTCAAAAAGGATTACACCAATAGGTATTGCCACTAGCAGTAGTTAAGAGTTTGTCTCACCATGATTACAAATTTTTCAAAATTGGTAGCTTATTCACACTGATTGGAACATATGAATTGTTCAATATTTTATAATATGTATATGGGAAAACCCTTAAATAGATTAATCAAGAACATATAAGTATGTAATAAATTCCATACTGGATTACATCAGTGATCCTTCTGGCTCTGTATCTTGAAACCTAGTTAAGCTCTTTTATGTTAAATTCACACTGATAGAGTTTTGGAAAATACTTGCTTTTTATTTCTGAAAGTTTTTGCAAAGGATTAGGTTTGGTTTTATGAAAAGTTTTGTCTCTGAAATTATCTGCCTAGACTTTGGACAAGGTGTTCTATTAATTGTCAAATGCAATTGAATTAAATCACATTTTTCTTTCTGGGTTACTTTATAAGGTATTCCTACAGGTCATAAAAAAAAATGCCCACAAGGAGCCAAATTACTTTATTCATGGATCTAATATTGCTTTATAGTATTGCTATATAGGTTTAGATAATTATGTTGTTTCACCTTCAGAAGTCATATTTTAGTTATAGGTAAAGTCATTCCTAGTTAAAATAGTATGTAAAGCAAACACATTTGAAATCACCATTATTCGACATGTTTTGCTATTACTTACAAGTAACAATTTACATTATTTTAATGTTGTAAATAGTTGTGGAATTTAGTCATTTTCTGTATATTGAATTAATTACTGGCATTAAATAAGTGTCTTCTCTCTTTAGTAGCTTAACTCATTTCCTGAATCTACCCATTTGATATAATGCTTTTGATTGGTAAAGTCACATGTAAATACCTATTTTACCTTTTATAAAATAATGTCATAAAATATGGAAGATTTTCTGGCAGACATTATTAGCTAACTGGTGACATTTTCAGTAAGTGCCAAAAAGTAATATATGAATATATAAAACATCAAATATTAAGCATAAACTTTATAAATGGCAGAAATGATTAGTAGAAGAAATTACTCACATATTGTCTGCTAAAATAAATATTAAAATTTGACTACATGAAAAAATATAGTTTCTTGAGCTGATCAAATAAATTGATCATAATTCTTCCTCGTTTTGTTTTCTGTGTCTGCGGAAGTCATAGTGAATCCAGAAAATGTATAGCTTGAATTCTGTTGGGTTTTTTTTTCTTTATTACTTAGTTTACATACATTTTTGTCCTCCTTTGAACTTACTTTCTCCAGGCTTGGGTATGTCCTGGGCATAAATCAAACCACTCAGATCCACTTCTGGAGGTTGGTGTTGGTTTTAAAGCAGGTCCTTGTGGCATCCGTTCCCTTTCCATTGCTAGTCAGTACAGAGCTCACCTAAAAGCTATCAACCAGATAAAAGGTTCTGATGTAAATAATTTGACAACCCATTAGCTAGAAAACTATTTCCTGAATAACTTAAAATCGACCGAAGCCTTCACCCATATGTAACATTGTTCTGCCATTCCCTTCATTTTAGCAGTCCTCCTTTGTATAGCCTTGGAAAACAGATCAGTGAGGTAGCAGTGAAAGACATCATGATACCAAATAGAAACAAGGACTTGGAAGACACACTGGATCTCTTAATTTCTAGGCCACTTGATAGTAGATACAGTTCCTTACAAAAGAACATGGCTTGATCTTGAGAAAAGAGGGTGCTGGAGGTGAGGGAAGATGAATTAGCCACCAAGACAGTTCACCTTGCAATTCAATCATTTAGATCTAACTGGAAAATGATTGCTGCCATGTTCCAGAACAAGATGAAAGCCTCGTTCCACAATGAAAAGGTGAATTTATATCTTCTGTGTTAGATTCTAGGAAAAAAGGAAGTAAAAGAAATACAGAATGGTCCTTGATTCACACCTTTCATCCCTCCCCATCTGCACTTTATTCTTCCTAACTACAAATCCCATGCTGAAATTCTACTGTACTTGATAAGCATACAGTCATATTCAGGACTCTGCCAGGACAATATTCTTTTTTTTTTTTTTCTTGAGACGGAGTTTCACTCTGTCACCCAGGCTGGAGTGCAGTGGCATGTTCTTGGCTCACTGCAACCTCCACCTCCCGGATTGAAGTGAGTCTCCTGCCTCAGCCTCCTGAGTAGGTGGGACTACAGGTGTGTGCTGCCATGCCCGGCTAATTTTTGTATTTTTAATGGAGATGGGGTTTCACCATGTTAGCCAGGCTGGTCTCAAACTCCTGATCTCAGGCAATCCGCCGGCCTCGGCTTCCCGAAGTGCTGAGATTACAGGTGTGAACCACTGTGCCCGGCCGACAATATTCTTAAGTATAAAGAACATATAATAGTTGGAAAAATCTGTGAGCAGAAATATTTTAGGGGATATTTTGTTATATATTCAGTATTTCTATAAATGTTTTCAAAATATACAAAATTTTGAATGACATAATGCTTTCTGTATTTCCTCTTCTCCACTTGGGCAGTTCTGTGAACACAAAACATCCCTTCCTGCTCTGATGTTTCACTTTTTATATGGTTTTGATTGGTGCCCCCACCCAAATCTCATGTCAAATTGTAATCCCCAATGTTGGAGGTGGGGTCTGGTGCAGGTGATTGGATCATGGGGGTGGATCCTCCATGAATGGTTTAGCACCACCCCTTTGGTGCTGTCTCCTGATAGTGTTCTCATGAGATCTTCCTTCTGCTCCCACCATGTAAGACACACCAGCTTCCCCTTATTTTCCACCATGATGGTAAGTTGCCTGAGGCCTCCCCGGAAGATGCCACTATGCTTTCTGTGAAGCCTGCAGAACCATGAGCCAATTAAACCTCTTTTATTTGTAAATTACCCAGTTTCAGGTATTTCTTTATAGCAGTGTGAAACGGATTGATAAAACTTTCCAGGAAGATCATTTCATTCCCCATTCTTTGCCCCTTTCCGTCTGCCCTTTATTCTTTATTGATTCCCCTGGTCTCTGACCACCCACCTCAAATTTTTACTATATTTATTTTATAATCAATTGTTCCATGCGTTATCATGCCATAATATAAACCCTTTTTATGATGATAGACATCATGACTAATAACTTCTGTAATAGTGATGAGGATATCTGGAAAACATATATTTTAAAAATAGATACACCATAGATATGACATCTATGACTGGTGTAAGAAGAAGGTTCTAATTGGGAGCTGATACAGAAGGAGATCAGTTTGTCTCAGAGCACTTAATAACCTGAATCTCACCCAATAAAAGCACAAAGGCTGAAGAAGTGATAGCCCTTTTTAAGTGAGCTACCAGGGATTAACCATTAAATTTTAGTACCATTGCATATGGTATTTGTATATTGTATCTCTGAGTTCTGTGAGCCAAAGAAGAAAAGGTTGATTTTTGGAGTAAGCATCTTTACCATGACTAGGCAAAATAAAAAAGAAATAGAAGTCAGAGTTGATAGATGTCCACTATCAAAAACAACTTACATTCGGCTGGGCGCGGTGGCTCATGCCTTAATCCCAGCACTTCGGGAGGCTGAGGTGGGCGGATCACGAGGTCAGGAGATCCAAGACCATCCTGGCCAACATCGTGAAACCCCGTCTCTACTAAAATACAAAAAATTAGCCGGGCGTGGTCGTGTGCGCCTGTAGTCCCAGCTACTTACTCGGGAAGCTGAGCCAGGGGAATCACTTGAATCTGGGCAGCAGAGGTTGCAGTGAACCGAGATCGCGCCACTGCACTCCAGCCTGGCAACAGAGCAAGACTCTGTCTCCAAAAAACAAAGACACGAAAAAAACACATTCTAAATTAGAATTGAGTAGCTGAGTAGCTCTGGAATGAAAAGAGATCTGGATTGCCCATGAATGTGAGGACACATGACATATATCTCTGGAGTTATGGAGACAGAAGAGGTCAAGATTGTAACTTCTGAGTGAATACTTCTCATGGGGAAAACTAAGCTGGGAGAAAAGCTAATATTACATTGTTGGTAGCATAACTCACAAACACAATTTAAAAATTCCTTTGGGACATAAAATATGTTAATGTAGCAAATGGAACCAAGACGTAGTAACTGTAGTAGTTCCTTCTGGACCAAAATAAATTGCTAACCACATACATAATTTATTTTCAGAACCCTCAAGGTATTATGCCTCCAATATGCACATTCAAAAATTAGTTAAACAGAGGAATCAAGAAATGGTCAAAATAAGGGTGAAGGAAGCAAGAGTTTCTAAAGCTATCACAAGATAGTGTAGTTGTCATCTCTAGAAATTTAAACAGCAGGGTAAACTTTCTCAAAAAGATGTATCATAGGACTATCTCTAGTCAAAAATGATTGCAGAGTGGGCAGAAATCTCAGAAGCCTACCAAAAAGGTAATTTAAGCAAAGAAAGAAAAAAAGGAAGGGGGTGAAGGAATGAGAGAGGGAGAGAGAAGAATTTCCTACCACCAAGTTAAAAAGAAAACAATAACAAAACTTTAGGAGACTGTAAAGTCATTGTGTCTCAGACCCAAGATTGGTTTCTATAAGAATAAATGTGGTCTCAGCCAGGCGCAGTGGCTCACATCTGTAATCCTAGCACTTTGGGAGGCTGAGGCGGGTGGATAACCTGAGGTCAGGAGTTCGAGACCAGCCTGGCCAACATGGTGAAACCCCTTCTCTACTAAAAATACAAAAAATTAGCCAGGCGTGGGGAGCGCGCCTGCAATCCCAGCTATTTGGGAGGCTGAGGCAGGAGAATTGTTTGAACCCAGGAGGCAGAGGTTGCAGCGAGCTGAGATCACACCACTGTACTCCAGCCTGGGCGGCAGAGCAAGACTCCATCTCAAAAAATATATACATAGTCTTAGTTTTACACAGAGATGCATACACACATACACAAGATGTAGTGATTGAGAATCTTAAAGAGTAAAACAAAATGTATGTTAACTGGATATCTGAGAAAAATGATTATGATAAAAAGGGCCTAGTCACATTATCCAACGGGGAAAATAAACTTGAAAGAATGTGAATATAAATACAAGTAATACAAGTTTTCCAGAAAGAAATGTTAACAGAGAATGAATACCTTTTAAAAGTCATTCCAATGCTAGGAAAACTAGATATCCACATGCAGAAGAATGAAATTAGATCATTATCTCACATTATATACAAAACTCAACTCAAAATAGATTAAAGATTTAAAAGACCTGAAACTGTAAAACTGCTAGAAGAAAATAGGGGGAAAGCGCTACATCACTGGTCTGGACAATGATTTTTTTGGATATGACAACAAAAGCACAGGCAACAAAAGCAAAAATAGACAAACAGGAGTACATCAAACTATTAATAGAAAACTCTGCATAGCAAAGGAAACAGCAGAGTAAAGAGCCTATGGAATGGGAGAAAATATTTGCAAACTATACATCTGGTAAGGGGCTAATATCCAAAATACATAAGGAACATAACTCAGTAGGAAGAAAACAAATAAAAAGTGAGCAAAGGACCTAAATAGACATTTCTCAAAAGATGACATACAAATGGCTAATAGGTATATGAAAGCATGCTCAATGTCACTAATCATCAGGGAAATGCAAATTAAAACCACAACGAGATATTACAGAAGGTATTAGAATGGAGATTATTTAAAAAAAGACAAAAGATAACAAGTGTTGGCAAGGATATGGAGAAAAGCGAACCCTTATACAGTTAGTGGGAATGTAAATTAGTACAGCCATTATGGGAAACAGTATAAATTCTTTGTTGTGTATATTTTTCAGAAGGTAACTGAATGGGTTAACTTAGTTAAATGTTGAAATACGTCTATTCAATAGATTAATTTGGTTTTAGAATATTAAAATTTTGGCTTGGTGTTATTCTATTAATCCCACTCTTATGTTGGGAATAAATATGTTATATGTTTCTGTTCAATAATTTGGTCTTAGAATATTAATATTTTGGCTTGGTGTTATTCTATTAATCTCACTCTTATGTTGGGAATAAATATGTTATATGCTTAACAACAACAAAAAAACCTAACTTTGACCATGGATTTGATTTCAGGTGCATAGGGCTAAGGGCAGCTTGCAGGTTAGCTCTGTGACTGCATAGTTCTACATTCTTTCTCTGATCTGCTGCTACTATTTGATCTCTGAATTTCTCTTTAGTTTTGGTGAAACTTTCTAAAAGACATTCACTGTGGGTCAGATGCAATTTATAAAAATTGTATACTCAAGAAGGGAGCCCTGTTTATCTCATTTCTCATCTGCTTAGGAGATGATTTTAGAGCACTAGAAAGACACTGGTAGAGAGGCAGGCAGAGGGCAAACCTCCAAGGCCATTAAGGTTTTGTTGCAATTCATAGGAAGCCATTAAAGGGTTCCAAACAAAGGATTTAAACAACCTAAATTGAATGTTAAGAAGACATTTCTGGCTGCTCTATTTGAGGGTTCTTGGTAAGTGCTAAGAAATGAACAAATGTGGTATAATCATCTATCAGTGTATTTCTCACTGGCCCTGATTTATCCAAGATTAATTCAATTTCTGGGATTACCAAAGGCATCTCTGATGAAACTCAAGAGCCACATTAAATATCCACATTATGGCCCAAGATGAACACCTATGCAATGAGATTGTCATTATTCAAATTACAGTACAGCTGTACTGTACTGGATATAGAGGAAAAAGAGGCTTGCTACATGCTAGAGTAGCATTAAGCATGGAGAGAAATATTAAGGTTTAAAGGAGAAAGTGCTTCTAAAACTGACCCAGGAAGGATAAGGAGAATATGGGCCGGACGTGGTGGCTCACGCCTGTAATCCTAGCACTTTGGGGGGCCTAAGGTGGGCAGATTGCCTGAGCTCAGGAGTTTGAGACCAGCCTGTGCAACACAGTGAAACCCAGTCTCTACTAAAATACAAAAAATCAGCTGGGCGTGGTGGCGTGCGCCTGTAGTCCCAGCTACTGGGGAGGCTGAGACAGGAGAATTGCTTGAACCCGGAGACCAAGGTTGCAGTGAGCCAAGATCTCGCCATTGCACTCCGGCCTGGGCGACAGAGCGAGACTCCGTTTCTTAAAAAAAAAAAAAAAAAAAAAAAAAAAAAGAATATGAATTGATGAAGAGTGAACAGTAGGCATTCCAGATGAGGGGAATAGGGAATAATACAAAACTGTAGAAGAGTCAACATGTTACATGAGAATATTGGCTTGATTAGTACTCAGATCCATCACGGATTAGTAGTGGAAACTATTGGGTGAGTAGTAGAATGAGGGTAATTTAGGGAAGCAGTACTTTTCTCTCGAAGACAATAAATTACAAAGATTTTTGAGCAGAAGTGAGCCTTTCAACAGAATACTTACTTCACAGTTTCTGTTTACCCACACACAGTGCAGAGAGAAAAGAAAACGAGGAATATGGGCAAATGCTTACTTCACAGTTTCTATTTACCCACACACAGTGTAGAGAGAAAAGAAAACGAGGAATATGGGCAGGCTTTATTCTTAGCAGCAAAAGGCAACCTTGCCACCTCCAGGTGTTTTGTTTGAAATACACCTGCCACCTTTCTACTAGATTACTTCATTCCTTGCTCACAAAACGTCTCATGCACTCTACTGCTTAAAGAATAAAGTCCAAACTCCTCAGCCCGACACTCGAGATTCTCCGAAATTCTTCCCTGACATATCTCTCCAGAGAAGCTTACTTTTAGGAAACTCATACTCTGGCTAAATGGTCTTTAAATTATCAAGAAGTCACTGTGTCTTCCATCTACCTTCCCTCGCTGATGTGTTCTTTATTCTTGGAACCCCTTAGTTCTTGTTTACTCCTGTAAGTACTACCTAGGTTGTAAGGTCTAGTGCAAACCCTATATCCTCTAGGAAGACTTTCCATACCACCGTAGACCATATTGACTTCATTTCTTCATTGCTTTTTGTGAACTATGCTTGGACAAGTTGCTTCAACTCTTTCTTTTTTTGTTTTTGTTTTTGTTTTGTTTTGTTTTGAGACGGAGTCTCGCTCTGTCGCCCAGGCTGGAGTGCAGTGGTACGATCTCGGCTCACTGCAAGCTCCGCCTCCCGGGTTCACGCCATTCTCTTGCCTCAGCCTCCCGAGTAGCTGGAACTACAGGCGCCTGCCGCCACGTCTGGCTAATTTTTTTTTTTTTTTTTTTTTTTTTTTAGTAGAGACAGGGTTTCACCATATTAGTCAGGATGGTCTCAATCTCCTGACCTCGTGATCTGCCCGCCTCGGCCTCCCAAAGTGCTGGGATTACAGGCGTGAGCCACCGCGCCGGGCCCAGAAGGCAGTAATTCTTATTGTCTCTAACACACATCCAGCACATAACAGTTATTTTGGCGGAAGTTACTGGGGTTTTTTATGGAGTTATATACCTCTCAAGCAGAAACCTGTTAGTTCATAAATTCTTAGCATCCCCAACCACTCTTGGCACGCTGCCTTGTATCTTATTAGGCTCAACAGCAGTTGGTAATGATGAACACTCCTTAATTCGAAAGCGTTCACTGAATCTACCCCAGCGATAGCTGCTGATTAGCTTCTCCACTCCAGCTCCTATTAGCCAAGCCCTAGATGCCCGGAGCACACAGGTTTAGGGCTTCTGGCCCTGACACATAATAGGGAAAGGGGATTGCTTCAATACAAATGATTATTTATAAAGTTACTCACAATGTAAGTAATAATATGCGAAATTTTAATTTGTGATGACTAAAAGCGCTAAAGTGGTGACTCTTTGGGTAGAACGTAAAAACGAACCGTCCTTAACGGCCACAAGGCGCCCCTTCTAGGAGTGGTACCTCCCAGGATAACGGAAAACAGCCCCAGCCGCATCGGGAGCGAGCTTGGGGGCGGGCTTTAATCTCCCGGCCCACTGTTTGGCTATCTGCAGGTGCTGGCCTCCAGTGATTGGCCACTACCGCGAGGGCCGCCGGGACACGCACTCGGCGGTTGTTCCAGAAGAAAGAGACAGCGATGGCGGCAGAGGCTTCGAAGACTGGGCCTTCCCGGTCTTCCTACCAGCGGATGGGGAGGAAGAGTCAGCCCTGGGGTGCCGCTGAAATCCAGTGCACCAGGTGTGGCAGGAGGGTATCCAGAGCATCCGGTGAGGAGCCCAAGGGCCCATCTAGCGGGGAGGCATCCTGGAGGGAGCGCTGGGGGCCAGGTGAGCTGCTGGGCGCTAGGTGAGCTGCTGGGCGCGTGAGGCTTGGTCAGCTGCATCCGATCCTGGTGTCACCGGAAACTGCGTCACAGGCCTCCCACGAGCTGCAGCCGACCCCCAAGAGGGCCATGTTTGGGTTGGTTAGGGCAGCACCTGCCCCTTTCACGGCTTTCTCCACTTACCCATCCGGGCCTCACCGACCCTCCAGTCGGGAGGATGGGGGCCCGGTGGCTTTAATCTACGCCTCACAAGGCAGGTTAGCGGATTCATGCAAAAGTAGACAAAATGTAGCCCATTGTTTTGTCATCAAGAAGGAACGAAACTTGATTTTCTTGTGTAGTTTTTGTTGTAAGAGTAACAAGTAGACCATTGTGAAATGGTTTTGGATTTTGTTGTTGTTGTTAGCATTTTTTTGTTTCTGTGGGGTTTTTTTTGTTTGTTTTTTACGTTATGGCTCATACTGGCCAAAAACACTGTTTGGAAAATGATAGTTTCTTTTGTGCACCTTGTGGGGTGTGTGTGTGTGTGTGTGTGTGTGTGTTGGTCTTTATATGTGAAGGAAAAAATACACTGCACTATTATTGGTCTGTTCAGCTACAATCTACTCAAGTGATAACAGGTTCAAGTTATTTATTTATTTTTTTTCTTTGAGACGGAGTCTAGCTCTGTAGCCCAGGCTGGGGTGCAGTGGCGTGATCTCGGCTCACTGCAAGCTCCACCTCCCAGGTTCACGCCATTCTCCTGCCTGAGCCTCTGGAGTAGCTGGGACTACAGGCGCCCGCCACCACGCCCGGCTAATTTTTTGTATATTTAGTAGAGTCGGGGTTTCACCGTGTTAGCCAGGATGGTCTCGATCTCCTGACCTCGTGATCCGCCCGCCTCAGCCTCCCAAGTGCTGGGATTACAGGTGTGAGCCACTGCGCCCGGCAGGTTCAAGTTATTTTAATGTAACTTAAAATACCTTAGTGTGCTCTTAATACAGATGAGTTGTTGAATCTCAATTCCTGGAGCTACTGAAAATTCGTATTACTTGGCGTAACTGATTAATGTTTGTATTTTCAAAGTTAAGGTCATTCAATCAGTTTTCTCAGTCTTGTCAAGATGGACTCTGTGAGATGTGAGCCTCTGCAGAAACAGTTGTGATTTCAGTGGAGAACCAAGTTTCTCCTACTTGGGGTTTAGATCACTGCTACCGTTACGTAGAAAATTTACATTTTTGAATGAAATTAAAATTACGGAATAAAGTTCTAGAACACAACCTTTTAAAATGAGTACTTATTCCATACATTAGTATTGTAATGCTTAGAAAAACTAAATTGGAAAAGTAGTGGTTATGTATATAGAATCCTGAAAGTGCTTTTTAAGCTGTAATGTACCACAAGTTATTTTGAGTTATTCAGTATCAGAAATTTTATAATAACAGTTAAGTGTTTTTATTTCTTTGGCAATATTATCTCTGAAAGTTAAATAGGGTTTTAAAATATAGCATGGTTGTAAGCAAGTTTCAGGTATTTCAGTTGGATAGGAAACTTGTAAAGTTTTTAAAAAATAAAATTAATGCAAGGCCGAGCACAGTGGCTCACGCTTGTAGTCCCAGCACTTTGGGAGGCCAAGGTGGGCGGATCACTTGAGGTCAGGAGATCAAGACCAGCCTAGGCAACATGGTGAAACCCCATCTCTACTAAAAATACAAAAAAATTAGCTAGGCATGCTGACGCACACCTGTAATCTCAGCTATTCCGGAGGCCGAGGCAGGAGAATAGCATGAACTCAGGAGGCGGAGTTGGCAGTGAACCGAGATGTGGTCCGTCTCCAAATGAATGAATGAATGAATGAATGAAATTAATGCAGTTATAATTCAGCAAGAACTCTATAATTATTTTGCTAGTAAAAGATGACTGATTTTTATCTAGTTTTTTTCCCTTTTTAGTTTTCTTGCAAAACTTTAAAAATGACAACCTTTTGAAATTATATAGTGAAAACATGTTATTTATTATAAACTTCAAATTCTTAGAGCATTTAATCATGATGTTAGGTTTTCAATCAAGTTATGATATTTCCTTTCATAAATGCTAAGTTTGTGAAAATGTGAGTTGTGGGTATGTGATAATAGTAGCATCTGGCTTCTGGCCTTGCCAATGTCTTAAATAATTCTAAGAGCACGGTCTTGCCAGTGTCTCATTTTGGCCCTTCCTGACCTCTTCACAGGATGGGAAATATAAAGTAGTAGAGGGCAGTATGATCAATCAGAAAGAATGTTAGACTTGGAAACAGAACTAGATAGGAGTCTGGATTATGCCATTTAATTAACCAAATCTCCAAAATGCTATTTCATCTCCAACCCACTTAACTGTGATATTTACAAATAAATAAAATGTGTCAGAGCACTTTGTATAAGATATGGCAGATTCAAAGTATTCTAGGTACAAAATAGCTATCTGAATTAATGCAAATGCTGTTAACATAGCTCTTCTTGGTTTTTCTTCTTGATTTTTCTCCCTCCTGACCTGAGTAGTTGGTTACTCCTGATTTATATTCAATAAGTCAGCCATTTTAAACTGTAGTAGGTATCTTTTCCTGTACAGTAGGATCCTCTTTGAATTTCCCTTTGATCAGTATTGCCCATTCAACATTAACACACTGTGGGCAGTTTAATCACAGTAGAATTTCTTCAGTAAAATTAGCCAGGTGTGTTGGGACACACCTGTAGTCCCAGCTATTTGGGAGGCTAAGGTAGGAGGATCACTTGAGCCCGAGAGGTGGAGGCTGCAGTGAGTGGGTGCCACTACACTCCAGCTTGGGTGACAGAGCAAGACCCTGTCTCAATAATAATAATCATCATCAAAATAATAATTAAGAATTTCATCAATAGGTCAGCATTGTGAACTTCAATATGGAAATGCTTTTTGTGAACTATGCTTGTTAATGACTGAAGAATGCACCACAATTATATGCCCTGATGGTGAGGTAAGTGTTATAATTTCTTAGATGAAACATATCACAACCTAATGTTAATGGTAAAAATACTACAGTAGTAAAACGTACTTCTAGTTAGAAACTAAAAACGGCCGGGCGTGGTGGCCGACGCCTGTAATCCCAGCACTTTTGGAGGCTGAGGCGGGCAGATCACGAGATCAAGAGCTCGAGACCATCCTGGCCAACCTGGGGAAACCCCATCTCTACTAAAAATACAAAAATTTGCTGGGCCTAGTGGTGCACACCTGTAGTCCCAGCTGCTTGGCAGCCTGAAGCAGGAGAATCGCTTGAACCCAGGAGGTGGAGGCTGCAGTGAGCCAAGATTGCACCACTGCACTCCAGTCTGCCGACAGAGCAAGACTCCTTCTCAAAAAAAAAAAGAAAAACCCTAAAATCTTGCATTTTTGCTGCTGAATCTTTAAGCAAAGAAACCTAACAAAAGATAAAACTTTTTCTATCCATTTTATAATTGTGCAAAGTGATCAGGAAAAATAAAAGGCTAAAGTCATACACTTATCAGCCTACATATTTTGATTCTTTGGCGACTTCTGTGGAAAATTATGTCTTTTGTTTATTTTAATGGTGTATATTCCTTTAAAAACCCTAGCCCCTGTTTTACCCACCAATCCATGCAACCAAATTTTGAACTCCACCTGCCCTTCAACCTTTGTGTGTCATCAAATGTACATTTGTGGAGATGCCATTCTACAACAAGGTAGAGAAGCAAAACTACTGCCTAAAATTCTTACTTCAGAAGCACTAAAAAACAATTCCATTAAGACTAAAATCTGTCCATAAGAATGAGAACAAATTAAGGATGTAAAATAAAATTTACTTGATATCCTATTCATTTAATACAAATATAAGTGTAGTTCATTTATGTAATATGTTCCTGGAAAGTTGACTCAAGCTGTAAATTCCTTTTTTTTTTTTTTTTTTGGAGACAGAGTCTCACTCTGTCCCCCAGGCTGGAGTGCAGTGACTCGATCTCAGCTCACTGCAACCTCCGCCTCCCAGATCCAAGTGATTCTCCTGCCTCAGCCTCCCGAGTAGCTGGGACTATAGGCATGTGCCACCACGCCCGACTAATTTTTTGTATTTTTAGTAGAGAGGGGGTTTCACCATATTAGCCAGGATGGTCTCAATCTCCTGACCTCGTGATCCGCCCACCTTGGCCTCCCAAAGTGCTGGGATTACAGGCATGAGCCACCGCACCCGGCCAAGCTGTAAATTCTTAATGTTTTACTGGATAAATCAGATGATAAAGTTTTGTATCATTTGTTTTCTGTGGAAGTGTGGCAGACCCTATGGAGGCATGAGACCTAGAATGCAGTTCTCATTCTGTCAGTCTAGCCTGGGTTTCCTCATTTGTGCGATGGATATAATACCTGCTTTGTCTTATCTCCTAGGATTGCTAAGAATCAAATCTGAATTATGTAAAAGTTCTCCGTAAGCTTCCAGACTACTAAAATAACCCTTCATTATTTAGATTTGAATGAACTGGCTTGCAAATTAAATATGGTTTAAAAAAACCCAAACCATATATTGTAATTAATGAAAGTTTAAATTATAACACAAAAATTACGTATTAGTAGCTGCCTATTTTGTGGGAAATTCCTAACCTCTTACCTTTTTTATTTGACATGGGGCTCTTTAGACGTGGCTGGCTACGTGGGTAAGACAAAGTGAGCCCTCCTCCTGTGGTTGTGGTGGTAGATCCCTGATGGATTCAGTCTTGTGGGTGAAGATTAAGTGAAGGGAAAGGAAAGGAGCAGGCAGCTGAAACTGTCTGTGTCCATATCCATCCTGTTCTAATATTAAAAAAAAAAAGACTTGGCAAATGATTTCACATTTAATGTTCTTAAATCATTATACTTGTACTATTTTTTGGATTTTGGATAATGTGTAGGAGTGTTTATAATGTGTTTACAGATACTAATTTTGATTTTAAGGTTGTGATAAATCTATTTTGTATCATTGACTAGTTTTGCTCTAACTTTTACTTTAGAGATAAGTGACCTGTCCCATCCTCCATTCCTATTCCCCCATCCCTGCACCCACCTACTGTTAGCCCAGGTAATTGACAAGTGACTATATTCACATTCTTCAGACACATTGGTGAGCTGGGCCCTATTAAAAGAAGTCATTCAAGAAACCTTCCTGAAATTGTTACCACTCTTTTTAAACTTTAGATTTGTATTATTATCTAATATTTATTTGGGATAAGGTATACAGAGAATAGAAGAATCTAGTTTAAATTTAGTGAAGTCTGAATTTATGGAATATTTGAGGAATGTAGTTTATTACATTTGAACGAGGTATCTGCTCTAAAAAGTAAGATTTAGATTCCTGTATTCACGTTAGACTTATATCTTTAACTTCAGAGGCCTGGGTAATGCTGTTTACTTCAAATGTAAGCCTAAAATCCATTCAAGATTAATAGGTATCCTTTTGTTCTTATTTCTGAGTTTGGGTGAATGTGCATTTATTTGACAGTTTATTTTTGATAGTTGAATGGTTTTTGATAACATCCCTTCTCTGCTATTGATTGATGTTAATGGTTAATCTTTCTATAATTTTGCACAGCAAAATGACAGATTTTATTCAAGGATGGGATTATACCTAGGTGCTATTTTAGAAATACTGGCATTTTATTAACTTTTGGACCTGAGTCTAAAATACATTGGGCCATGAAGAAAGGATAAATCATCCAATCAATAGATAATTCATATATACTAAAATCCCATGATTGGAAATATTAATATATAAAAATTAGAAATGTAAACTAGACGGAAATACAGATAATCGTATAATCTTGGATAGGAAAGCATTGATAAGCATATCAAATAGAAATCAGAAACTATAGAATAAATGCTTGTTAAATTTGACCACAGTTTTTCATTTACAAGCAACAAAAGCAGGCAAAACACCATCATAAATAAAATTTAAATGACAAGCTATAGGGGGTAAAAGAAAACCTTTATTATATATGTTACAAGTTAAGAGTCTTTCTGCAGTTTTTACTTAAAATCTTTTAAATTAGTTGTATTTAATACTTTCTTAAACTATCTGGAAGAAATGTCCTGCATCAAATCTGCTGATAATAGCATTAACCTCTTATGAAATGCTAAGCCAAAGTGTGATGAACTAGGAGGTATATAGAAATTAAGTTTTTAAACCCCAATTTTGGGGAAAAGGGACTTAAAATACCATTCAGCTCAGTGAGATTTGTTAAAAGTAACCTAATTAAACTAATAATACATGGCTACAAGTACATGGTTTTAAGTACATAATACTTGAAACCTTGAAAGAACATTCTCTTCCCCACCAGAGATGTATATTTCACAAAAATGGGAGACTATAACAATTAGTAATCTGCTTTGTTTCTTTTAGCAGCATTCATCTATTCTCATAAAAATAAACACTATAATTTTCTTAACTAATCTCTTTATTGATAAACATTTAGTTTTAAAAATTTTTCACTATAATTGTGTACAATTCCTCAACCTCACCTCCATCAGTAGGTTCTGTAATTTCTAAGTCCAGAAGAAATTCATATTTTGGGCTTGTTATATTTGTTTTAGTGTTTTGGCAATATGATGTAAAAAATGGCTGTTTCCTTGTTGTAAATTGTAATTCCCTCATGACCAGTGAAGTTGAGCAACTTTTCATATGTTTGACTTATCAGTGCCTCTGCTGTGTGGATCTTTAACAGCTCTTTTCAGATCCTTGGGATCTTTTCCTTTTGAATTGTCTTTTTCCTAACTTGTTGTTTGTTGTTGTTTGCTTTTTCTGGAGACAGGGTCTTGCTCTGTTGCGCAGACTGGAGTGCAGTGATGTGATCACAGCTCACTGCAACCTCAACCTCTCCAGCTGAAGCAATCCTCCTACCTCATCCAGCCCAGTAGTAGCTGGGACTATAAAGGGGAGTACCACTGCACGCAGATAATTTTTTTTTTTTTTTTTTTTTTTGGAAGAGGTGGATCCTTGCTATGTTGCCTAGGCTGGTCCCACCTTAGCCTTCCAAAGTGCTGAGATTACATGCCTTAGCTACCGTATCCAGCCTGTCTTTTTCCTAAGTTGTAAGAGTACTTTATGTGATAGCAATATTAACATTTCATCCTGTGTAACTGTTTTCTCCCAGCCTCTCACTTTTGATTTTATTGCATTTAGCCATTCAGAAATGTTTCTTAACTAGTCATTTTTACCCCTGCTTCATGAATTCTAGGTAGGGTTTTTTTTTTTTTTCTGACTAGGCAGACCTTCCTAACTCAAAGTTATATATATATCTTTAATACTAACATTTTTTTAAAAAAAGTATATGTTGGCTGAGCTCATGCCTGTAATCCCAGCACTTTGGGAGGCTGAGGTGGGTGGATCACATGAGGTTGGGAGTCGAGACCAGCCTGACCAACATGGAGAAACCCCATCTCTACTAAAAATACCAAATTAGCCAGGCATGGTGGCGCATGCCTGTAATCCCAGATACTCGGGAGGCTGAGGCAGGAGAATCACTTGAACCCAGGAGGCAGAGGTTGCAGTGAGCCGAGATCGCACTATTGCACTCCAGCCTGGGCAACAAGAGTGAAACTCCCATCTGAAGAAAAAGGGGGGGGGGGTATATGTTTAATTATTTTATATGTTATGTGATGTAAGGTCCAGGTATACCTTTATTCTTCAGAATGATTGGCTGATTTTGTCATACCTTTTATTGAGTAATCCTTCTTCCATTTAATTGAAATCCCACTTGTATTCTATATTAAGTTCTCATAGAGAGTTGGGTCTGTTTCAAGGCTTTGTTCTACTGATTTATTATGCTAGCACGTAGTGTTTTAATTATTACAGTAGCGTTATAATCATTAATTGGTGGAATAAATTTATGCTGAATTCTATGTTAAAGTTTTTGTAGTTCTTGTACAATATATTTTTCCATACGTATTTTAGAATTGTATTTCATATTAGATGATGTTAGGACATTCAGTCTTTGTCTCCAGGAACCTGGTTTGATTCTCCATTTTTTTTGTTGTTGTTCTTGTTTTATGACCTCTAGCCAAGTGCGATTTTTTAAAAAGTTTTCTTTACTTAGAGCTTATAGTTTTCTTGTTAAATTTTCCTAAATAACTTAAATCAGCAGGAAGGTAAACATTAAAAAGTGGGCAAAGGACATGAACAGACACTTTTTTTTTTTCTTTTGAGACAGAGTTTCGCTCTGTCACCCAGGCTAGAGTGCAGTGGCGCCATCTCAGCTCACTGCAAGCTCCGCCTCCCAGGTTCACACCATTCTCCTGCCTCAGCGTCTCGAGTAGCTGGGACTACAGGCGCCCACCTCCACGCCCGGCTAATTTTTTGTATTTTTAGTAGAGACGGGGTTTCACCATGTTAGGTAGGATGGTCTCGATCTCCTGACCTCATGATCCGCCCGCCTCAGCCTCCCAAAAGTTCTGGGATTACAGTCATGAGCCACCACTCCCGGTCGTGAACAGATACTTCCTAAAAGACATACAACCAGCCAACAAACATGAAAAAATGCTCACATCACTTATCAGAGAAATGCAAATCAAAACCCACAGTGAGATACCATCTCACACCAGAATGTCTATTATTAAAAAGTCAAAAACTAACAGATGTTGTCAAGGTTGTGGAGAAAAGAGAATGCTTATAGACTGTTGGTGGGAATGCAAATCAGGCCCTGTGGAAAGCATTTTGGCGATTTCTCAAAGAACTAATAATAAAACAACCATTTGACTCAGCACTTCCATTACTGGGTGTATACCCAAAGGAAAATAAATTATTCTACCAAAAAGATACCTGTACTCATATGGTTATCACAGTATCATTCACAATAGCAAATACATGGAATCAACCTATGCATCCCATCATTGGTGGATTGAATAAAGAAAATGTTGTACATATACACCACAGAATACTATGCAGGCATTAAAAAGAATGAAATAATGTCGTTTGCAGCAACATGGATGCAGCTGAAGGCCATTATCCTAAACAAATTAATGCAGAAACACAAAACCAAGTACCACATTTTCACTTCAAGTGGGAACTAAACATTGGCCACACATGGACATAAACATGGAAGCAATAGACACCGGGGACTGCTAGAGAGAGGAAGGGAGGCAAGGGCAGAAAAACTTTCCGTTGGGTTCTGTGCTCACTGTTTGGGTCATGGGATCAACAGAAGCCCAGACCTCAGCATCATGCCCTACACCCTTGCCACAAACCTGTACACGTACCCCTTGAATCTAAAATTTTAAAGAAAAAGATAATTTCAGTTTCATATCCTGGCTTATCCTTTAATTGAGCGAAGTTAGAGGACATACTTCAGCTTTACTTACTTCAGCTTTACTTCAATTTCCTTTTCTTTCTTTTTTGTATTGTATTGTGAGGTTTCAATGAGATAGTTTGCCAAGTTTATAGGACCTAGGCACCCAGAGAATGATGTTGCATTTCCTTCTGCCTTCTTCATTTTTCTTTCAGGTATCAGTTCATGATCTGAGTGGCTTTTAAAATATGTGGAAAAAAATCAGAGACCACAGGACCTCAAATAAATGAACATAGGAAAACTGTTCTCAGAAAAAAGTCAACCATCAACTATCCAACTTTCTTCTAACTGCATTTTACTTGAACACTGTCTCGAGCAGGGATTTTTCTTCATCTAGTGTCTGTGGGCCACAGTGGACTTTAGGAATTCTATTGAACCACATGATTTAAAAAAGTTTTTAAATTAAATATTTTAGAGTTTTGAACATACATTACTAATTTTTTTTTTTACTTTTTTTGAAACAGTCTGGCTCTTTCACCCAGGCTGGAGTGCAGTGGTGCAATCTTGGCTCACTGCAACCTCTATGCCCCACCCCGCCAGGTTCAAGCGATTCTCCTGCCTCAGCCTCCAGAGTAGCTGGGATTACAGGCGCCCACCACCATGCCTGGCTAATTTTTGTATTTTTAGTAGAGGCGAGGTTTTGCCATGTTGGCCAGGCTGGTGTTGAACTCCTGACCTCAGGTGATCCACCCACCTCGGCCTCCCAAAGTGCTAGGATTACGGGCGTGAGCCCTCATGCCTGGCCTAACATTTTTGAAGTAAAATTGAAAGTATTGCTAGTATTCCTTTACAGTTATGGTAGAATGAAGTGTTTTGGTTAACTAAAAATTAATAGTTGCCAAATTCCTGATTGCTTCCAAAAATTAAAATGGGTCAAAACCTCATATAAGCATGGTTTTCTCCTTGATTTACAGGGGATTTCAGGATCTTTAAGGTTATCATTAACTTTATGAATGGCACACTTAAATAGTTGTTTAGGTTCTGGATAAACATAATTTATTGGATGACTTTCTTTGTTTTTTTAAACCCTTATTTTGTCCTAAGGTTGCTACAGCCGTAAATACTAGACAACACTACTACCCAATGGCTGGATATGTTAAAGAAGACTCCGTAATGGAAAAACTGCAGCCTAAGACGTATGTTCCGTGTGTACTTATTTGAGTATTTAAAGTCAATGTCTTACTGAAATAGTTTTAGAATTATTGAAAAAGTGTCATTCTTAAGTCTGCATTTCTAACCTACTGTTTATGGAATGCTCTTTAAGTTCATGCTTCATCTTAGCTGTCAGTGGAATGGAGACTTCAGCTCTTTAAAGAAGCAGCATTTGTTTGTCCTTATTTAAAGAAAGAATGTTAAGGATTACCACATCAAGAAAGGCTGAGAGTACACTGGCTAAAGTTACTCGTGCTGGATGGAAGGAAGTTATAGAGAAAAAAAAGTAACTTAGTTCTCTCTTGATTCTTTTTAAAAATTATTAAAATTCTAAGTTTTTTTAAAGACAGGGTCTCACTCTGTCACCCAAGCTTGAGTGCAGTGGTTTTGATCATGGCTCACTGCAGCCTCAGACTCCTGGTCTCAAGCTAGCCTCTCACCTCAGCCTCTGGAGTATCTAGGACTACAGGCATGCACCACCATGCACAGCTAATTTTTTAAATTTTTTTGTAGACGTGGAGTCTCATTGTGTTGCCCAAGCTGGTCTCAAACTCCTGGCTTTAAGTGATCCTTCTGCCTCAGCCTCTCAAAGTGCCGGAATTACAGCCGTCAGCCACTGCACCCAGCTTCTCTTGATTCTTAAAAGTAGCGCAAGTATAGTACAATGGAAGACTTTGTGAAGAGTTGGTTTGAGAAGTGATTTATAAAAGGAAAAATAATACCTTTGGGGTTCTTTTATTCATTTTTCCATTCTTGTATAAGACTTTACACATGTATGCATTAATAGATTCTCTTTTTGAATTAGTAATATTTCTTTAAATACACCCAGCCAGAGATGAGTACCTATGTTACTGATTATTTCACTTAATTACTAATGCTTCTGTATGTCTTTTCCTGCTAGTCTGTAAGCCCCTTTAAGGGAATGGACCACATTTTATTCCCTTTTATATCTCTGGTTTGGGACACAGAGTAAACATGTACTGTTTATTACAGTACATGTTTGATTTTTGCAGCTTTTTAAGTGTTAAAGGATCTTCTGATCAATTTCCTGGAACTGTACTCAGATGGTAATTTGTATATAACTAAACTTTTTAAAGCGTATTTAATATGGTAAGTAGACTATGCAAGGAATAAAAAATAGGATTCTTTCAAGGAAAAATCTCGTGTGGAACTTTCCAATTTTGTTAATGGCACCAAGTATTTATAAAGCACTCTAGTTCCTTCTATTGCATTCATTTTACCTCTTGCAGATTCTGACTTCCATAGTATCTCCTGTGTCCATAACCTATCTTCATTTCTACTGCCTTATTTAATTCTCATGTTCTTTTGTGTAGCTCCTTGTCAGACTCTTCCTTAATGCTATAGTTGTTCATTAAGTATTCAATTAAAACTCAAAATTATTCAGTCTAGAATTCCTGGCACTTCACATTACCACTGTAGCTTCTCTTTCCAGACCTAAATGAGTACTTAGAAAAAAACAAAAGAATGGTTGTAGCCATTTTCTTGGGTAGTAAAACCACTGAGCTAAAGTCTGACAGCTGGTTGTTCACAGAACCAGAATGTAAACCTAGGTTTATTGAATACCAGTACTGCTCCCAACTCCTATACCACTGGTCACTTCCTCCATGAGATCTGTGTAGAGTTATTAGAATAAATCTTTTAGAATCATTCTGGCTCATTGTGAGTCCCCATGGAGTAGCCATTTTTATCAAATTTAGGGCTCCCAAATTTGAACACCTACATGAATTAAGCAGATAACTTACTGGGTGAGGTCAACTGAGTTTAAACAATGAGTGGTAAGGATTGCGGTAGATGACGAGGGCTCACCCCCTCTGAAGGAGGCAGTTCCTACTCAGCTGTAGCCAATTATTATTATGTGTTAAGACCAACCCAATGTTGCCACATGTTTTTTTTATCAAGACGAACTCAAGATCTGTACTTCTGTGTGAAATTTTCTGACACATGATGCCAGTCAAACCAGGTTGTACTCTTATCTATATATGTATAATGTCTGTTAGAGTTGCAAAGTGAAATTTTACTTTCAGAGGTATATGAATCCATCTTAACCAGAAAGTACCCAAATTTGTTCCAAATAACCATTTTAAAAATTAAATTTGTGTCAATTATATTTATTTTAGAAACTGCTATTCTCTAAGGTACAGTTTGGTTTTAAAATGGTTGTATATTTTTAAGTTATAGTAATCCTTGACTCATTTACTGATTTGTCTTTAATATTTTGAAACAGGAATTCAATAATGGAATCCTCAGGGCTAATGCACTCATGTTTTTAAGAACATGAATATTCACTTTTCAAAGAATAGAATGTTTACAAATTATTTGGTGTAGTATTTTTTCTCTGTAACATTTAAACATTTATAGTTTCCTTCATAAGCTATAAGCTGATGATTAACTCAGCAAACACTAGTTACTGTGTGCTAGCCAATATGGTGATATAAAGATAAAAATAGCTGGGCATGATGGCTCATGCCTTTAATTCCAGCACTTTGGGAGGCTGAGGTGGGAGGATCACTTGAGCCCAGGAGTTTGAGACCAGCCTGGGCAACACAGTGAGACCCACTCTCTAAAACAGATAAATTAATAAATAAAACTCTGGCTTCTATAGACTAGAGAATGCAACTAACTTTTTCTTTGCAATTAACTTGCTTAGTTAAATTCATTACCTTTTTTTAATTCTCCAGACTTGTTAAGTACCTTCTTTTTAATAGCTGGCATTTGTATATATAAACACTTAATTGATGAGCTTATCACATTTCATTATCAACATCTGTACCAAAAAAAATACCACGTAAGAACCATTAATTAAGAAATTAAAACACAATATATACTTTAAGCCATAATTTTTGGAATTTTTTTAATTAAAATTTGTATGAAAGCATATTTCCTCATGGTTTCTCTCTTCCCACTTATGGTTAATTGATAATTCACTGTACATGTTCTTATAAGTCATATGAATTATTTTTTATGGTAAAATCTGAATAGAAGATTAAAACCATTACATTGATCGATGAGGTAATTTGGTATTTAAAATAATGTACGTGGGCCAGGCACAGTGGTTCACACCTGTAATCCCAGCACTTTGGGAGGCCGAGGTGGGTGGATCACTTGAGCTTAGGATTTTGAGACCAGCCTGGGCAGCATTTTGAAATCTCATCTCTACAAAAAATACAAAAATTAGCCGAGTGTGGTGGCACATGCCTATGGTCCCAGCTACTTGGGAGGCTGAGGTGGGATGATCGCTGGAGCCTGGGAAGTCGAGGCTGCCATGAGCCATGATGGTGCCACTGCACTCTGGCCTGGGTGACAGAGAAGGATCCTGTCTCAAAAAATAAAATAATATACTTGATACTTTTCAGGATAAAGAATTGTTCTCAGGACTTTAAGAAGACTGATCAGCTAACTACTGGTTTAGAACGTTCAGCCTCCACACACAGGACTGTTTTGAACTCATCAGCTGTAATGTTGGTATGAAACATGTTGGTCATGAAGTACGATGAAGGCAAACGTTTGACTTTGTCTCTAGTAGCTCAACTTTCTTCTCCTATAATTATAGATTCTTTTGGAAGTTTATACGTAACAGAAGTAAACCCATCCTCCTACTTGAATCTCTTTTGTTCTATGCTTAGACAGTTCTCTTTTCTTCCAAGGCAGCCTATTCTACCTTTGACTGACTCTGTTTCAAAGTTCTTGATATTTACCTGTGTGTAGCTTCTTCCCTTTGAAACTAGTTATTAGATCCAGGTTCTGTGAAACATGTAAAGCACAAGTTTTTAAATTTTAAATGTGATTTTTCACTTATTTTAATGGCAACCAAAAGGCCTAACTACGTTTGTTGTTGTTAATGTTATTGCCGAAGATTGAGTTTTACCTTTTATTTACTCCTGATAACTTTAAATAATGTATTAAGGTTAGAAATAGAACAAACTCCAAAATGATGTTGAGTGAAGTATTAAGTTTTGTGTTAAGATCATTAATGGAGGCCAGGCACAGTGGCTCATGCCTGTAATCCCAGCACTTTGGGAGACCAAGACGGGTAGATCACTTGAGGCCAGGAATTCAAGACCAGCCTGGCCGACATGGGCGAAACCCCATCTCTACTAAAAAGTACAAAAATTAGCTGGATGTGGTGCTGTGGTGGCACACACCTGTAATTCCAGTTACTTGCAAGGCTGAGGCATGAGAATCGCTTGAACCTGGGAGGCAGAAGTTGCAGTGAGCCGAGATAGCATCACTGCACTCCAGCCTGTGCGACAGTGAGACTCTGTCTCAAAAAAAAAAAAAAAAAAAGAAAAAGAAAAAAATTATTAATGGGCTGGGGAAGGGGAGAAAGCACTTAATCTTGCTGACTTTTCCTTCTAGTGTAAATCTTAATGGAGTCAAATTATAATCTTTTTTTCCTTAAGAACTATAATTTTTATATGTATACGTGTATTGCCATGATAAATTGTTCACGGTAGTTTTAAGTTGAAAAGATAATTACAGGGCATTATCCCATTTTAAAAAAAATCTTTATGAAAAAAATCTGGAATGGTCTAACTAGAGCTCTAAAATATGGTTTTTATCTCCAGGTTAGCAGGATTGAATGTTATTTTTGTTGCTTGCTTTCACTTTTCTGTAGTGAGTCTATGTTGCTTTTGTAACCAAAACGGTAGCCTGAATTTTTTGCAACTATAATATATATATATCTAGGTATCTGTTTTTATATTTGTATGTGATTCCCCTCCCTTCTTAGGTCACTAATACTGCAGAAGAAATTGATGAAGCATTGAATACAGCACACCATAATTTTGAACAATTAAGCATTGCTGGAAAAGTAAGCACTTTGCAGGATTAAATTCTATCATGAAGTGAAGCATGTCCTCTTTAAGTGTGTACATTTGGAGATGTTACCACTGAGGTTAGAGCTTAGCACTGAGTTATTAAGCATGATAATCTAAAAAAGAATGGAAAACTTTTCCCATGGCCTGCCAAGATTGGTCTTGTAACATTATTGTGCTAGGAACTTAATAAAATTCCAGCTTTGATAAGGAACCATGACTTCTACTTGCTGTGAGCTGAATTTTGTCTCAGAAGCATTGCAGATTATCTTTTCAACATTTGCTCATTGTTTGGCTGTATCCCCCTTAGTGAGTCTCTTTCTCTCTTCCTACTCCACCTTCCAAAAGAGACTCTCATTTGGTGACACAAAACAAGTTCTTCAGCACCTAGCAACAAAATTTACAATTAAGGAGTTCAAAAGGTTATAGCTGATTATGTCGTGGCTGCTTTTTTGCATAGGAGGACAGGACATTTTTGATTGGCTAAGGGTCACTATCAAAACTCATTTCTCAAGAAGAATGAGAAATACGATAAAAGTAATAAGATAGAGTTATGAGAGAAAAAAACAACATTGAGAGAAAAGGGGAAAAAATGATGTCACCTGTGATAAGCAATAATTAATACCAGATATAGTGGAGAAGAGCAAATCAGTGGTAAATTAACTGGAGGTTAGGACTTCAGTATCTGAATTTGGGATAGTGGGTACACAGTCCAACTAAAACAGAGTGTTCTCTAGCCCTCAGTATTCATGTCCTTCTCAATGCAAGATATATTCACCCCATCCTGACATCCCCCAAAGTTTAACCCATTCCAGCATCAATTGTAAGTATAAAAATCTCACCTGGGCAGGCTCACTTGGTCATGCCTGTGATCCCAGCACTTTGGGAGGCCAAGGCAGGTGGATCACTTTAGGTCAGGAGTTTAAAACCAGCCTTATCAACATGGCTAAACCCCATCTCTATTAAAAATTCAAAAATTAGCTGGGTATGGTGGCACCCACCTGTAGTTCCAGCTGCTGGGGAGGCTGAGGCATGAGAATCGCTTCAACCCGGGTGATGGAGGTTGCAGTGAGCCAAGATCGTGCCACTGTACTTGAGCCTGTTTGATGGAGTAAAACTCCGTCTCCAAAAAAAAAAAAAAATTTAAAAATTAATAAAAATTAAAATCTCACCTTCTAAGTTAGGTATGGGTGAAGACTCGATATACGATTCATGCTAGGGCAAAATTCATTTCCACTATGAGCCTGTGAAATGAGACAAGAACTTACTAAAATACATTGGTGAAACAGGAATAAGATAGACATTCCACATTCCCATTCTGAATTGGAAGAATCGGAAGGAAAGAAGGGGCCACGGATCTAAGCAACAGTACTTAAAACTTCAAAAATACTAAGATTGTGTAATACTTAACATTTTAATTCAAGTATGGTTTCTAAGGTTTTTTGTTTTTTTTTTTAATCCAGGGGGTTCTATCAAAGAGAAATTCAGCTACTTAAAATGACTTGTTTCCTGTAATGATGAAAAGGAATAAGAAAAAACTTAGTACACTCATCAGTGGATTTTTTTTAGGTCTTGTTGCCATATTATCAGTAGAAAATGCCAGTAAGGCCAGGTGTGGTGGCTTACAGCTGTAATCCCAGTGCTTTGGGAGGCCAAGGCAGGAGGATCACTTGAGGCTAGGAGTTTGAGACCAGCGGGGCAACATAATGAGACCTTGTTCCTCCCCCCTGCCAAAAAAAAAATTAGTTGGACATGGGGCTATATGCCTGTAGTCATTGCTACTCAGGAGGCCAAGGCAGGAGGATCCCTTGAGCCCAGGGGTTCAAGGTTACAGTGAGCTATGCTCAGCCTACTGCACTCCACCCTGGGTAACCAAGTGAGACCCTGTCTCAGTAAAACAAACAAAAAGATACGGTCTTGCTCACAAATAGTAAAACTTAAAGTTGAACCTTGTGACTTATTCTATTTATATTATTATCTCATTACCTCGTGTTATTTTGAAGAGTCTAGAAAGTACCTTTTACTTTCAAAATTCTACAACTTCTACAAAATAAAAATTCCCAAATTAAGTTTTTGTCTTTTTTTTTTCCAGGCACTTGAACACATGCAGAAGCAAACGATAGAGGAGAGAGAAAGAGTTATAGAAGTTGTGGAGAAACAGTTTGACCAACTTTTGGCTTTTTTTGATTCCAGGTAGTAACTTAAAAATATGGACTCAATGAAACTGAAGTTTCTAACACTAACTTGTCATTGTATTCCTTTGTTTAGAATGAAGTAATGGGTAACTTAAACAAGTTTGGAAGTTGGTAGTCCCTACAGACTGATCTTTAGAACTTCAAAATGAAAAATAATGTGTAAGCTTTTAAAAATTTTGGCTATTTTCCTTCTGGTGCTGAAGCTAATGGTGGTTGGTTTGAGACAGGGTCTTGCTCTGTTGCCCCGGCTGGGGTGCAATGGTGTGATAATAGCTCACTGCAGCCTCAAACTCCTGGGCTGAAGTGATCCTCCCACCT
Source organism: Nomascus leucogenys (assembly GCF_006542625.1). Lineage (NCBI taxonomy): Eukaryota > Metazoa > Chordata > Mammalia > Primates > Hylobatidae > Nomascus > Nomascus leucogenys. The sequence goes on from NC_044385.1 coordinate 58,924,985, forward strand.
CAGCCTTCAAAGTAGCTGGAACTACAGGCCCACACCACCACATCCAGCTAATTTTGTGGTTTTGTTGTTGTTTTTTTTTGTTTTCCAAGACAAGGGTCTCACTACATTGTCCATGCTGTTCCCAAACTCCTGGCCTCAAGAGATCATCCTGCCTCAGCCTCCTAGAGTGCTGGGATTACAGGTGTGCATAACCGTGCCCAGCTGAAGCTGTTAACTGTTAAAGTACACAAGCTTGAGCCAGGTGTGGTGACTTACACCTGTAGGACTACATGGTGATCGTCCTGTCTAAGCTCACTTTTGGAGGCTGAGATGGGAGGATCTTTGAGCTCAGGAGTTTGAGACCAGTCTGGGCAACACAGTGAGGCTCCATCTGTACAAAAAAAAAAAAAAAAAAAAAAAATCAACCAGGCATTGTGCACATTTCTGTAGTCCCAGCTACGTGGGAAGCTGAGGTGGGAGGATTGCCTGAGCCCAAGGGATCAAGGCTGCAGTGAGTGGGGATCCTGCCGATACACTCCAGCCTGAATGACAAAGCAAAGAAGTAAATAAGCTTCTTAAAGCAGTTAGCACAGAAAAAGATTTTCCTAACCTAAATTATGTTGTGGAATTCCATATACTTGGGAAAATACATAATTTTTTATACATAGTTCTGTCATTTAGTCATGTGCTTTTTTGCAACAGAGCAGAAGCCTAATAGGCATTGCTAAATACCTTAAACTATTATATATTCATCACCTATTTAGAAAGCCATTTGACTTATATTATCTTTGCTCACATGACGGAAGTACAACAGATATTCCCTCCATTACGCATTTCAAGAAACAAGCTCTTAAAAATTGTAACATGGTCAAGGTAATATATTTAGTAATGTCACTTGTCCATTTGACTCTTAAATCAGTGCTTTTAAAAAAATTTCCTGGCCGGGTGCAGTGGCTCACACCTGTAATCCCAGCACTTTGGGAGGTCGAGGTGGGCAGATCACCTGAGGTATGAAGTTCGAGACCAGCCCCTGCTCAACATGGCGAAACCCTGTCTCTACTAAAAATACAAAAAATTAGCTGGGCGTGGTGGCGGGCACCTGTAATCCCAGCTACTTGGGAGGCTGAGGCAGGAGAATTGCTTGAACTCGGGAGGCAAAGGTTGCAGTGAGCCAAGATTGCACCACTGCACTCCAGCCTGGGCGACAAGAACGAAACTCCATCTCAAAAACAAACAAAAATTCCAAAGGATGCCTAGAACATAGGCTGAATCTGTGAATGAATTTGTTTATACTCTATTCTCCATGTTGGTGCAATCTCACATTTGGTCTTTATAACATTCAAGTAATAGGTCATGTGCATGAGTTTATTTTGTTATAGCAGTCAAATACACAGTACACAAATTACCTTTTAACCATGTTTTTTTTTTTTTTCTTGGAAAGGTAATTGTATTTTTTTCCTTTTAAGTGTTCTTAAGCATACAGTTTAGTGGTATGTGATAATTCTGTTTAACTTTTTTTTTTTTTTTTGAGACAGAATCTCACTCTGTCACCCAGGCTAGAGTGCAGTGACGCAATCTCGGCTTACTGCAACCTCTGCCTCCCAGGTTCAGGGGATTCTTCTGCCTCAGCCTCCCTAGTAGCTGGGACTACAGGCATGTGCCATCACACTGGCTAATTTTTTGTATTTTCAGTAGAGACGGGGTTTTACCTTGTTAGCCAGGATAGTCTGGATCTCCTGACCTTGTGATCCACCTGCCTCGGCCTCCCAAAGTGCTGGGATTACAGACGTGAGCCACCGTACCCGGCCTTTTTTTTTTTTTTTTGAATACAGATTCTAGCTCTGTCACCCAGGCTGGAGTACGGTGGTGCAACCTTAGACTCCCAGGCTCAAGAGATCCTCCCACCTTAGACTCCAGAGTACCTGGGACTAAAGGCACATACCACCACATCTGTCTAATTTTTGATTTTTTTTAGAAATGAGGTCTTGCTATGTTGCCAGGACTGGTCTCAAACTCTTGGGCTCAAGCCATCCTCCCACCTCGGCCTTCCAAATCACTGGGATTATAGGCGTCAACCACTGTGCCTTGCCTGTGTTTAACTTTTTAAGGAACTGCCAAACTGATTTCCACAGTGGTTGTATATACCATTTTACTTTCCCACCAGCAATACACGAGGGTTGTAATTTCTGTACACCCTTACCAACACTTATTTTTTGTTGTTTTCTTTTTTCATGGTAGCCATTCTAATGAGTGTGAAATGGAATATCATTATGGCCTGGTTTGTATTTTCCTAATGACTGGTAATGTGCATCGTTTCATGTGCTTATCAGCCATTTGTATGTCTTTGATGAAGTATTCATTCAAGTTCTTTGCTCATTTTTGAATTGGATCATTTACTTTGTTGCTATTGGGTTGTAGTAATTCTTTGTATATTTTGGATATTAAATTTTTGTCTATATGACTTACAGATATTTTCTCCCATTTGTAAGTTGTCTTTTCACTCTCTCGATAATGTCCTTTGATCCACAAAAGTTTTTAATTTTATGAAGTCCAGTTTATTGTTTCTTTTGTTGCTTGTGCTTTTGGTGTCATATTCAAGATATCACTGCCAAATCTAACATCATGATGCCTTTTCCCTATGTTTTCTTTTAAGAGTTTTATATTTCTTACATTTAGATCTTTGATCTATCTTTAGTTAATTTTTGTATATGGTATAAGGTGAGGATCCAACTTCATCCTTTTGAATTGGATATCCAGTTTTCCCAGCACTATTTGTTGAAAAGATTATCCTTTCCCCCACTGAATGTTCTTGGCACCCATGTCAAAAATGAGCTCACCATATATGTGAAAGATTATTTCTGGGATTTCTGTTTTATTCTGTTCTGTATGTCTTTCCTTATGCTAGTACCATGCTGTTTTGATTACTGTTGTTTTGTAGTAAGTTTTAAAATCAGAATGTGTGAGTCCTACAACTTTGTTCCTTTTCAAGATTGTTTCTCAGGGTCTCTTAAGATTTCATAGGACTTTTAGGATGGACTTTTCAATTTTCACAAAAAAATGTCATTGAGATTTTGTTAGGGATTGCATTGAATTATAGATCACTTTGTGCAGTATTGACATATTAACAATATTAAGTGTTCCAATCTATGCACATGGGATGTCTTCTCATTTATTTGTGTCTTAATTTCTTTCAGCAATTTCATATACAAGTCTTTCACCTCCTTTGTTTATTCTTAAGTATTTTCTTTCTTTTGATGCTATTGTAAAAGGGATTATTTCCTTAATTTTCTTTTGGGATTATTCATTGTTACTGTGTAGAAACACACCTTATTTTTATATGTTGATTTTTGTGTCCTACTTTTTTGCCGAATGCATTTATTAGCTTTAGTATTATTTTATGGCATCTTTAGGGTTTTCTACATGTATGATCATGTCATCTGCAAATAAAATATTTTACTTCCTACAAAAAGATGATTTTACTTCTTCCTTTCCAATTCGAATACCTTATTTCTTTTTCTTGTCTAATTGCTTTGGCTAGAACTTTCATTACTGTGTTGCACAGAAGTAGCAAAAGCAGGTATGTCTTGTTCCTAATGTTATAAGGAAAGCTTTTGGCCGGGCGCGGTGGCTCACGCCTGTAATCCCAGCACTTTGGGAGGCCAAGGTGGGCGGATCACGAGGTCAGGAGATCGAGACCACGGTGAAACCCCGTCTCTACTAAAAATACAAAAAAAATTAGCCAGGCGAGGTGGCGGGCACCTGTAGTCCCAGCTACTCGGGAGGCTGAGGCAGGAGAATGGCGTGAACCTGGGAGGCGAAGGTTGCAGTGAGCTGGGATCGTGCCACTGCACTCCAGCCTGGGCTACAGAGCAAGACTCCGTCTCAAAAAAAAAAAAAAAAGCTTTCAGTCTCCATATAGGGTCTTTATTATAGTGAGGTAGTCATCTTCTAGTCTGAGTGGTTTTATCATGAAAGTGTTGAATTATGTCAGGTCCTTTTTCTGCATCAATTGAGACAACCACTTGGGTTTTTTGCTTTTTTCTGTTAATGTGGTGTGTTACATCAATCACATGTTAATGTTTGTATGTTGAACTATTCTTGCTTTCCAGGAATAAATCCCACTTGGTCATGGCGTATAATTCTCTTACTGTGCTGTTGAATTTGGTTTGCTAGTTCGTCTGAGGGCTTTCTATCAATAGTTATAAATGATACTGGTCTACAGTTTTCTTTGGTGTCTTTGTGTGGTTTTGGTATTGGTAGTTTTGGCCTCATAGAATGAGTTAGGGAACATTTCTGCCCTTTAAGTATTTTGGAAGAGTTTGAGGAGGATTGGTGTTGATTATTACATGTTTGGTTCAATTTACCAGTAAAGCTATCTGGTCCAAGGCTAAACTTTGTTGGGAGGTTTTTTGATTACTCATTCTATCTCCTTAGTCATAAGTCTGTACAGACTTCTTAATACTTTTATGAGTCAGTTGTGATAGGTTATGTGTTCCTGGAAATTTGTCTGTTTCACCTAGGTTATATAATTTGTGTACGATTGTTCATAATAACCTTTTAATCCTTTTTATTTGTGTAAAATTGATAGTAATGTACCCAGTTTATTTCTGATAATAGTGATTTGATTCTTTTTTCTTTTTTTTTTTTTTGAGATGGAGTCTCGCTCTGTCACCCAGGCTGGAGTGCAGTGGCACGACCTCGGCTCACCAGAACCTCTGTCTCCCGGGTTCAAGTGATTCTCCTGCCTCAGCCTCCTGAGTAGCTGGGACTATAGGCACCTGCCACCCGCAGAGCTAATTTTTGTTGTATTTTTAGTAGAGACAGGGTTTCACCATGTTAGCCAGGATGGTCTCAATCTCCTGACCTTGTGATCCGTCTGCCTCGGCCTCCCAAAGTGCTGGGATTACAGGCGTGAGCCATCATGCCTGGCCTGATTCTCTTTTGTTAGTGTAACTATAGGTTTATTTCTAATCTTGAAGACAAACTTTTGCTTTCATTTTTCTTTGTTGTGTATTTATCTCTTCTCTCCTCTTTATTTCCTTCCTTCTGCTTTGAGTTTAGTTTGGTCTTTTTCTAGTTACTTATGGTATATAGTTAGGTTGTTCATTTGCAAGCTCCTTTTTAAATATATTTACAGCTATCAATTTCCCTCAGCATTGCTTTCATTGCATCCCGTAAATTTTGTGTTCTTGCTTCATTTGCCCCAGATAATTTCCTAATTTCCCTTGTGATTTATTCTTTGACCCATTGGGATTTAGGAGTATATTGTTTAATTTTTACATGTTTATGAATCTTCCGGGGTTTTTTTCCTGTTATTTCTAGGTCATTCCATTGTAGTCAGAAAAGATACCTTGTAGGATTTCAATCTTTAAGTTTATTAAGACTTACTAATAAATGTTAGTGAACATTAAACATTAGTCAGCATAGTCTTAACATATGTTCTGTGTCAAAATGTTACACGTACACTTGAGGAAAATGTTTATCCTCATGTTGTTGGGTATAGTGTTCTAAATATGTCTGTTGGGTCCAGTCAGTCTATAGTGTTGTCCAAGTAATTTGTTGCTTTATTGATTCTGCACTGGTTGTTTTATCCATTATTGAAAGGGAGATATTGAAGTCTCTAATGATTATTGTAGATATGTCTATTTTTCCCTTTAATTCTGCAAGTGTTTGCTTTATATGTTTTGGGGTTCTAATGTTGGTACATATATGCTTATAATTGTTACATTAAAGTCTATTTTGCCTAAAATTAGTAGAGCCACCCCAGCTTTTTAAATTATCAGCGTGTATTATCTTTTTCCATCCTTTCATTTTCAACCTCTATATGTCTTTAGACCTAAAGTGAAATTTTTGTGGCAGCATATAGTTGGGTCACATTTTTTATCCGTTTTTCATATTTGTGCCTTTGGATTAGAGAGTTTAATTTATTTATACTTAAAATACTGATAAGGAAGGATTTTTGCCATTTTCTGTATGTTTTATGGCTTATTTGTTGTTGCTTATTTCCTCCATTACTGCCTTTGTGTTTACTTGATTTTTTTCTTTTGTAGTCACAAATTTTGATTCCTTTCTCATTTCTTTTTGTGCATAGTCTGTAAATAGTTTTTGTGGTTACCCATAAGGGTTACATATAACATCCTGAAGTTATAACAATCTGTTTTGAGTAGACAGCTTAACTTTAGTTGCATGTAAAACCTCTACTGCTTTACGAATCTGCCCCCCTTTATTTTTTCGATGTCACAAATTACATTCCTCTATATTGTATACCCATTAAGATAGATTGATATTTTACGTATTTGTCCTTTAAATTCTGTAGAAAATAAAAAGTAGAATTATAAATGAAAATTACACTAATATTGGTTTTTATGTTTGCCCATGTATTTACCTTTACCAGAGATATTTTTAGCATTGTATGGCTTTGAGTTACTGCATAGCCTTCTTTCATATTAACGTGAAGGACTTTCATTAGCATTTCTTATAGGGAAAGTCTACTGGTAATGAACTCCCTCAGCTTTTGTTTATCTGGGGATATTTTAATTTCTCCTTCATTTTCGAAGAATACTTTGACAGCTTTTTTTTCTTTTGGTGCTGTAAACATACATTGCCTTCGGGCCTCCAAGGTTTCTGCTGAGAAATTCGCAGATAATGTTATTGAGGATCCCTCAATAACATCCCTTGACAAATTGCATTTTTCTTGCTGCTTTCAGGATTCTCTTTGTCCTTCAGCAGTTGGAGTTCCTTGAGCTCTTAGATTTATAGATTCATGTCTCATTAAGTTTTGGAAGGTTTTTTGCCATTATTTCTTCAAATAATTTCTGTCTCTTTGTCTCTCTCTTCTCCTGTGATTCCTATAATGCATACATTAGTCTGCTTAATGGTGACCCACCAGTACCTTAGACTCTATTCACTTCTCTTCATTGTTGTTTTTATTTTTTTCAGGCTTCATTATTTTAATTGTCCTATATTCAAGTTGGCTCGTTCTTTCCTTCTGCCTGTCCAAATCTGCAGTAGAACCTTTGGTGGATTTTTAAAATTACAATTACTGTATTTTTCAATACAATCTATAGAATTTCTATTTGGCTATTTTATATAATTTCTCTATGTTGATATTATCATTTTGTCCCCTAGGTCATTTTTCTGATTATTCTCTAGTTCTTTGTCCATGTTTTCCTTTAGCTCTTTAAGCATATTTAACACAGTTGTTTTAAGCCTATTGAGTCCAACGCCTGTGCTTCTTTGAGAACTGTTTTTACCATTCTGTTTTCACCATTCTGTTTTCTTCCTTTGAATGGGTCATGTTTTTCTGTTCCTTTGTGTGCCTTGTGGTATTTTTGTTGAAATTGGGCATTTGAGAAAATAGCTACCTTCCCCTGTCTTTGCAGACTGGCTCTTAATGTAACAGTCCTTCACTGAGTGGTTGTGTGTGCCCTGAACCTTGAGATCAGCCTGAGGTCAGGTTTAAGATCTTCTCAGATGTTTTCTGAGCATGCATCTTGCCTGGGCCTCAGTGTGGCTTTTTCAGTTCTCCTGTATATACAACTGCTTTTATATGCCTTAATGTCCTGAAGAGTCTGAGCTCAGATTCTCCTCCAGGCCTTAGATGGTCTATTGTATGTCTCTACTTATAATCTCCTGCCTTCCACAAAATTTGCTTTTCTCTAATTATGTATACATAGCTTTTAATTATAATACATTTCATTTCAATTTAATGCCTCATTTACCATGTTATATGTTAATTTTATCAACAAGTAAAAGTACCCTTTCAGATATAGTTCAGTTACTGTTTGCCTCATTTAACCATATTATGTAAAATATCAACTACTGAACTTACTCTTCAAGATACTATAGATCTTCTACTTTTTCTATAAATATTTATGAAATACTGCAAAATAACTTTGGAATCTTAAATGAAGGAAACAGAACCTGTGTGAAGAATTTGCAAGAACTACTGATGATTATCTATCAAATTTAATAAAGGCTAAAAGCTACATTGAAGAGAAAAAAAATAATTTGAATGCAGCTATGAACATAGCAAGAGCATTACAATTATCACCTTCTCTAAGAACATACTGTGACCTGAATCAGGTAATTTAATAGTTCACAATGTGAGTTATTTCTGTGGTAGCTTATTTTACATGCTTTGGAATATATTTAAGACAAGAATTTGTTTTTCAGATTATCCTAACCTGTATTATTATTTAGAATTCTAAATTGTTGACAATATAGGTTAGGATAATCTAAGTTATAATAAGATAATGTTTGAAATTTATGACAAACATTGTAAAATTTATATGACCTTTTGTTATTTTTGACCAGTTAGGGAAATAGTGCAATTAAGTCTTTGTAACACTTGATCTGAGAGCAAGTAAGGTGACATTGAGGTGAAAGTTTAGGTTTCTAAGACACCTGATTAAAAAAATGAGGACAAATAAGGGTAGCAAACTGAATAGGACTCTATTCTGTTCACGTAAACAATTTAGGTATGGCTGCCAACTCTTAACGTTAAAATTTAATTCAAAATCCTAGTCAAGTTTTTCTCTTCCCATTCCTTTCCAAATTGTGCAAGTCAAGAGACAGCTTCAGCCATCTCCTATCATCTAATCATGTGCCTAAGGGGCAGAATTGGGCAAAAAAAAAAAAAATAGTTTCTTATACTTTGACAGCACGAGATTAATCACAGATCTTTGCTGACTTCTGCCTCACTCCCTAAGGGTATAGATCTTGCTTTAGTCATCTTTGAATCTTCAGGATCTCACTTCCTGTGGATAATCAGATGTATAGAAGAGAAGCCATTAGTTTACCTGCCTCCAAAGTCTCTAACATTAAATGAAAGGAGAATTTGCCATGAACCTACTTGGCTAGGTGTCCCAGGCTTTAGTTCTAAAACAATAATAGTTGTTTCCTCTGTATTACACGTGTGACACTAGGTGATGAAAAAAGTGATGAAATTTGGTCTTTATCCTAGTTAATCTAGCTAAGAAAATAGGGCAAAAAGGGAGAAAACTCTTGAAGATAGCAACACAGTTGCAAAATGAATCTGATCGAGTTTTCTCTGATCATGTAGCTCTATCCTATTTCTTAGTGTCTATTGTTACCTTTTATACATATCTCCAAAAGTCATAAACACTTATTTGTATCCTTCTGAGTGCCCCAAATTGAGCCTGAATGCATTAATTAATGAAATACCTAAAAGATACAATTTTCTTTCTAAAATCTTACTGTTCAGCAATATTTGTGACAAGATTCACACATGAATGATTTTTTTTTTTTTTAAATTCTAGATTATCCGGACTTTGCAGTTAACTTCAGATAGTGAATTAGCACAAGTTAGTTCTCCACAACTAAGGTACCCTCCCAGGTGAGTAAGTCGTAGTTCAGGAGACCATAACAAGTATAAAGATGTGCTAGAACTTAAATGTATTAAAATAGCAAGTAATAATAAATTGAAATTTTGGGTCACAAATGTTTACCAAGTTAGCAACCAAATTAAGATAAGTATAATTTGTGCTAACTTAGAAAGTTATTTAAATGTTTCCTTTTCAATTCATTAATGTCAGCAACTGATTTTTGTTTAGAGAACATGATACATTTGTATTAGAACGTTTATGTATATGTTAATGTTTTATTATAGGTTGAGTGTGAATTGCAGTGAGATCATCTGTATGTTCAACAATATGGGAAAGATTGAATTTGGGGACTCAACAAAGTAAGTATTTATAAGCATGGTAACACACCATTAGTGTCTGACAGTACCTACATTATCTAAGAGACAGAAGAATTGATGTTTAGTGTAATCCAGAAGCTGAAAAATAAAGGGCAAAATAGTTTATATAGTTAAATTCTACATATAATGTTTTTTAAAAGGCCTAGAAGGGATCAATATTCAGCAATATACATGTCGAAGTTATCCTTGAGATTGATTCAGTCAGCAAGCATTGAACACTGCTAGGCACTAACAAACACCCTAGATATTGAGATAAATGTCCGAGAAATTACGATAAGTAGAGGAAGAAGGACATGTAAACAATAAAATGCATAATTGCTAGGGTAATGTATGCAGAATTTACTTGAGGTGCAAAGCAAGGGAATGATCAGTTCTTCCTGGGGTAACAGGAGTTGGAAAGATATTTTCTTTTCCCTTATCTATTAAAATTAAGTAGCAAGTAGAAAGGAGGAGAAAAAGGAAGTATGCATCTTCTAGGCAGTGAATATATGGGCAGTGAAATAGCATGCTAGGTTCAGGGAATGGTGTATATAATTCCATTCTCTGTGTCCCCAAGGATACATAGATGCTAAGTCCTAAAGACTTTGTATGCTGTCTGATGATGTTTGAACCTTATAATCCATGCTGTCCAGTATGGTAGCCACTAATCACATGTAGCTATTTAAATTTAAACATAAATTAATTAAAACTAAATAGAATTAAAATCCAGTTCCTCAGTTCCATTAGCCCACATTTCAAGTGCTCAGTAGCCACATGTTGTTAGTGACTACCTGTCTTATTCTATTTGTGCTGCTATAACAAAGTTTAAAAAGAACAGATGTTATTTATTCTTCTGTAATTCATAAAGAACAGATGTTTATTTGCAGTTCTGGCGGCTGAGAAGCCCAAGATCATAATGCTGGAAGAATTGGCTTCTGGTGAGGGCCCTGATCTCTACTTTAAGATAGCACTTTGAATGCTGTGTCCTCCCATGGCAGAAAGCATGGAAGAGCATAAAAGGGACAAATAACTATCTTCACACGGTGGGAGAGCAGAAGAGCAAAAAAGGGCGTAAGCTAGTTCCCTCCAGACTTGTTGTAAGGCACAAATCCATTCGTGACGGCAGAGCCCTCATTACTTGATCATTAATTTCCCCAAAGGCCCCACCTCTTAATATCACCACAATGGAAATTAAGTTTCGACATGAATTTTGAAACATTTAGACCAAAGCACTGCTATATTAGACAATGCGGCATATTTCCATTATCACCAAAAGTTCTGTTGTACAGTATAGTTCTCGGGAGTAGAAAGCCACTAAAAGGTTTTAAGCATGAAAGTAAAAATGATTAGATTACATTTTTTAGGGATAATTTTGGTGGCCATTTGGGGGATTATTTGGGGTAAGAGGATGACAGTGAAGGGTAAAGGATCACTTAGGCCATCATATCAGTAGATTCAGCAACCCATGAGAACTAAAACTTAACTAATAGCACTGGGTAGGGACTGAGAATAGATATGACAAATGCAAAATAGGGAAAATTAATAAAACTCAGTAATGCTTGAATGTGAGGCATGAGGGAAGCATCATCAATGGTTTGTTAAGCTTTGGTGACTAAGTTGATGGATTGTGGTATTATTCATCAAGATTAGGAATACAGGAAGAAAAGTAAGTTGGGAGGGGGAAGATAGTATGTTGAGTACTTACTGTTTACCAGCTTCTGGAGAGAAATGCGTACAGCTTAATTGGATATGAATGCTGAAACTTAAGAGATCTTGGTCTTGATTCTGGGTTTAGGAGTATTCAGAATATAGATGTAGAAACCACCAAAAAAGAAATAAGTTCGTTCGTTGTAGGTGGATTGTCTCCAATGGAAATGGTCCCCCGAGAAAAGCAACACATTTGTTACCTTAGGGAACAATTAGTCTGGCTCGCAGTACTACCATTTCAGAAGCACATAGGATGATGTATACTCTAAGCCAGGTAAATTCATATAAGCCAAGGTCACAAAACTGATGTGTAGTCAAAATGCCAGTTTGTTAACTTAATGGATAAATATAATTGTAAACAGGGACTAGAACTGAGGAGCTAACTTGTCAGAAGTTACTTTTTTGGTAATCTTTTTTGAATAAAGGGAATAAAATTAATCAAATAGGTTAATGGAATTAGGCTAAGGTAGCTGATTAGATTCCTCTCCATCAGAGGGAAGACCTTGCCAGAGGAAGTAGAATACCAGTCCTTCGGCTCAGTCATCTTTCTCCATGCTTGGGGGAGCCCTGCCCCATATTTACTGCTGTGACTTGACTTTATGCTTGCATGGATAATCAACAACCTTTGCAATCAATATGTTCTTTTTGACGTTTTCACAACTTGAATATGGTTACTATCAGCATTTCTAAGACACTAAAAACTATTCTGCCTCTTTAAGAATCTGTACTGATCTTCTACTTTAAATTTAACTCTGAGAGCTGCCTTTTAAATTTTTTCCTAGTTTTTAGGGAAAGTATTACTATAACCTGCATGTACTGATTACAAATGGTAGTTAAACCATGGGTTTGCACAGTAAGAGCAGGTATTCAAACAGGTCAAGGACAGTACCCTGGAAGGATACTAAAATTTAAAGCAGGGAAAGGGTAATCTGTAAAAAAAAAAAAAAAATTGAGAAGGGACAGACAGAAGTTGAAGGAGAACAGAAGTGGTATTGTACAAGTCAAAGCAGAGGTTTATGACACTGGAGCTGATTAATAATGTTGCATGTCTCAGGTCTAATAAGAATTGTTATGAAAAGAGACATTTAGATTGAAAGGTCATGTACATATATATGACTCTCAGGTGTTTGAACTTCAACATATATCAATTTTGCTTAGTTAAATGTATGTCCTCCGTTGGAAGAGGCAGATAAACATGTATCATTGCTAAGTCCAGTTGGCTTTGTTGGTCATTATTTCCACAGTGACTTCTTAAACAGTGATCTGTGAAGAAGCTAAATCCATCATGGAATAACTAAAATATAAACTTCATGAAACCCAATCTTATCTCATTGTAAAATTTCTATACTTGTAGATTTGATAGCCTAAAAACTGTCTGGATATGTGGAGAAAATAGAAAAATATGAAGTAGAATGGATAAATAACTGGCAGTGGGTTAGTGGCTATTGAATAATTATGCCCAAAAGATTCAGATGAATGGCCATGGTGGGAGTTTCTAGTGACTTATTCATGGTTGTACCATATACCTCTGTATTCATAGCTTATATCTCTGTATTTTTAAACAGATGTTATCCCCAAGAAAATGAAATTAGACAGAATGTTCAAAAGAAATATAATAACAAAAAGGGACTTTCTTGTTACGATACATACCCACCACTAGAAAAGAAAAAGGTTGACATGTCTGTCCTAACCAGTGAAGCACCACTACCTCCTTTGCAACCTGAGACAAATGATATACATTTAGAAGCAAAAAACTTCCAGCCACAGAAAGACGTTGTTGCAACAGCATCCCCTAAAACCATTGCTGTGTTACCTCAGATGGGATCTAGCCCTGATGTGATAATTGAAGAAATTATTGAAGACAACATGGAAAGTAAGTAAAAATGTAAAAGCAGGGGGGGAAGGATCTTGTATCTGTAATTAGACACAGTTGGTACTTTTTTCATCCATGCATTTAACAGAAATATAATTGCTATTATAATCTTACTCCTCATTATGAGTTAAAACCTGTTCATTCCATGCCCCTACTCTCATATTTTCCAGAGTTAGGATAATTTTTATTTTTAATGCAGTAATATAGCTAACCTCTGAGGTATAAATTAATATCTGGTTTAATTAGGGTATTTTGAGATTTTTTAGTGTTCTCACATATAAGCCTTGTATAAAAGATATAAATAAATGAGAGAGATGTGGTCTGTGAACATAGTTTTATTACTTTCTTTGAATTAAGAACATCTTCTCTTCAATCTTTGTTGTGAGATTTAATATAAACTATCATGATTATAATGTTATCTATTTTAGAACATTTAAATATATCACAGTTGTATTTGATTAGATTTCCAGTGTCAGTGTTCTTTCCATTAACATGGAGTGAGATACTACAGTATGTAGTTTTATACTAATAGTCTCCTTTAAGACCATTTTTCAAGATCAGCTTTTATTTTCCCCCACCCATTGTCTATTTTATTAGTTGACTCTCCAGAATTACATTTTAAAAAAGGACACACTTCTTTCCACTGTATTATCATTGATGTCTCAATTACTTAAGATACCTGTAATAACTTTATTCACTGATACAAGGGGTGTTGCCATTCCAGTGTTTTGCCAATTTCAGTACAGCTTTTTAAAAACTAGCATGTTATTGTTAACATAGTTAGTACAAGTTGTCTTTATTTCTTATTTTGATGAAGCATGCGGCACAGATGATCTTGGGGAGACACCTAGATATCCAAAAAAGCCTCTTCAGAAAAACTCATCTGTTCCTTTTGGATCAAAAGCAGGTACTGTAACAACTGTCTGAGCTTGATGTAGTGGAGTTTACTGTATGTGTAGTAAGTAACTCTTACCTAGTGTGAGGTAGTAAGTAAAGTGAATTTCACTGATAACTAAAGCATAGTACTTTCTAATGTTAAAAGTTTTAATTCTGGGGCCAGACACCATGGCTCACACCTGTAATCCCAGCACTTTGGGAGGCCGAGATGGGTGGATGATTTGAGCTCAGGAGTTCGAAACCAGCCTGGGCAACATGGTGAAACCCTGTCTCTACAAAAAATATAAAAACATAAGTGGGTGTGGTGGTGCGCAACTGTGGTCTCAGCTATTCAGGAGGCTGAGGTGGGAGGATCACTTGAGCCTGGGAGGCGGAGGTAGCAATGAGCTGAGATCCCACCACTGCACTACACCCTGGGTAACAGTGAGACCTCATCTCAAATGAATGAATGAATGTTTTGACTCTAGCAGAAATATTCCCCCCAATAAAAAAAAATTTTTTTGAGACAGAGTCTTACTCTGTTGCCCAGGCTGGAATGCAGTGGCGCGATCCGGGCTCACTGCAACCTCCTCAGGCTCAAATGATTCTCGTGCCTCAGCCTCCAGAGTAGCTGGGATTATAGGCATGTGCCACAATGCTCAGCTAATTTTTGTATTTTTAGTAGAGATGAGGTTTCACAATGTCGGCTAGGCTGGTCTCAAAACTCCTGTCCTCAAGCGACCCTCCCTCCTTGGCCTCCCAAAGTGCTGGGATTATAGACGTGAGCCATCGTGCGAAGCCAGGAATATTTCCAAAATTTATACTTCTCTCGGATGTCACCCCTATTGTATGTGTTTATCTTTTTACCCCACCCTAAATATGGGCATTATTCTTTATATTTTCTATTGAATAGTTAAAATGATCCATTTGTTCAGCTTCTGTCATCTATCTATACTTGACTATATTCATTTCCACTCCTCCTAGTCTTTGTTTTTTAAGCAATTTTACCATGTAAACGTTTATCTCATTCAGAAATTAAATATATATTAAAATATTATGTGAAACTTCCCCCCATCCTATTCCCATTCTATTCAGTGTCTCCATCTCTTCCACATTTTCTTTATGCATTTATAAATAAACACACACAAATTATTTTTCCAAACTTCTCTCTCCCTCTCTCTCTTTCTGTGTGTGTGTGTGTGTGTGTGTGTGGTGGGGGGGGGGTCTTTTTTTACACAAAACGTAGCATACCACTGTTTTGTTTTTTGCGTTCCTTCCTTAACATTATACTTTGGAGATCTTTTCATATTAGTGAAGACACTTGGCTTAAGAACATTTTCTGACTGTCTTTACCTCTACTTACCCCACCAAAAAGCACACACATTCCCCTAAATGCTGCTCAGTACTTTGGCTTTGCCTAGACATTTTTTCACATCTAATTTATAAGACTAACCTGATTTATAAGACTTGGGATTCAGAGTGGCTATGAGCTGTATTGGTTCTGTAGGTAGAGTATAGATGGAACTGGCTTTTGTAGGCTATCCTAGAAACCTAATCATTATCAGTAGGGGTTCTGAGTTCCAAGTATGTTCATAAAGAAACTGAACTTTTGTAATACAGTAGAGTTACAGCGTATACGTTGACTTTAGAATCTTAACTATCACATGGACTATGATTTCACTTATTTAGCATATTTTGCAAGTATTATGAAGTATTTGCAGTTCAGGTTACTAAAGAATTCATTGTTGAAAGTGATCTGTTTTATCAATCATTTAGGGCTTGGACTACTTCCTGGGGCCTACGTGCAGTATTCCTAGAGTTCACAATGCCATAAGACACTCTTTTAGAGGCTTTTACGGTTGTTCAGCTTTCATGAATTATTTTCTAACTTTGTGGTTTATTAATGTGGCTTAAACATTTTTATCCAGGTTCTGCAGAGCTAGTTTTTGTAAGCCATGTAATAGATCCTTGCCATTTCTACATTCGGAAGTATTCAAAAATAAAAGATGCCAAAGTACTGGAGAAGAAGGTGAATGAATTTTGCAGTAGGAGTTCACACCTTGATCCTTCAGACATTTTGGAACTAGGTAATTAAATATTAGTCCAAGTTAAAATATCAAATTTATTTAACTATTATAATAACTTGGCCAACCCACATAAGACTTGTTATAATATAGATTTTTGCTCTAAGTTCATTTGTAGTAAGCATAAAAGTTTTAGGATTATTTGACATAAATTATTTAGGCAAATTAGCTAAGGATTAAGATGGAATGTTGGCACATTTTTACAGTGAGATATGTACAGAAACTCCATTATGTAGTAGGGCGAATTGCTTTTAAAACTGCAAAACCCATGACAGGTTATGTAGCCTGTCCCCTTGTCTCCATGAAGAACTGTGCCTCTAAGATGATGATTCTTGTGTAACTCCAGTCTCTTGCGCACCATGTGTGAGTGTTGGGGCTAGCATTGAGCACCTGAGATTCAGGAGGCCTGTGGCACCCATTCCCAGCGCCCTACAGAGGATAATTGTAAATTCAGTCAGTCTTTTAATTGTGAGGGTATGTGAATTTGCCATGCTTCGGGCTTTTGTTACAAGTATTTTTCTTATAACATTGTTGACTGAATTTGATTGTACCTTGTAATATGGTGAAGCTATGATTCATTTGTATTAATAGAGTATTTTTCTCATTATGTTAGTAGCAGTCCATACCTATATGTAATTAATAAAGTGTTTTATCTGTCTAGTCTTGATTGATAGTCGTTTAAAAGTATGATTAACTCTCAGCTCATCTGTGTAGCTTTTCAGAATATCAGAAGAGTAGGATCATCATATACTTTGACAAAAATGAATAGTAATTCTAAAACTTAAAAAATAACATTTATGCCATGTGAGCTGGGAACATTAGGTTGTTAGTATCTAAGAGGAGGGAAGTGTAGTGCTGAATTCAATAGTATGTCTGAAATGTAATACATGCCAAAAATAGCTTATTTTCAGAAAATGTTCTAAGAAAGCCAGAAAGTTGTGCTTTAATTTGTTAATGATAATTTTGTTGGCAGGGTAAATACAGCTGATTAAAACACTCATTTATATTTTGAGAAATTAATGATAAGGGAAGAAATGTGAATTGTTGATTTAGGAGAGGAGAGTATCCTCTTGTTCCCTTTTCCTGCCTCTATACTTCGTTATGAAGAACAGTAAATGGCTTCAGCAGACTTTTATCCATTGAAAGAAAGAATAGTTTTATAGAATATATACAGCAGGTCTTCAAATAACATTATCTCATTATAATTTTGATGAGAAAAAAATAAATTCCTGGTTTGGGCAAATGTCTGTGTTGAGTTTGCACATTCTGCCCGTGTCTGTGTGGGTTTTTTCAGGTACTCTGGTTTCCTCGAACATCCTAAAGATGCACATGTTAGGTTAATTGGTGTGTCTACATTGTCCCAGTCTGAGTGGCAGGGAGGGAGGGGAGAGAGAGAGAGAGAGTGTGTGCGTGTGTGTGTGTGTGTGTGTGTGTGTGTGTGTGTGTGTTTACCCTGCGATGGAATGGTGTTCTGACCAGGATTGGTTCCTGCCTCGTGCCCTGAGCTGCCTGGATAGGCTTCAGCCACCCTTGACTCTAGAATAAGCGGGTTAGAGAATGAATAAATAAATATGTATTATCATAAAATTTATAAAGTATTTGATATCTATACAAATACATGACAATAAATGATGCAGTACAAAAGCGCTCTGTGAATCCACCTTATTTATGATTGTTTTTGAACTGTGGTGCCAGGAGGTACTCCTTACAATTCTCACTTTGCAAGCTGTAATTCTTTGAGTTAACCCACTACCACTATGACTGCCATCACTCACTGATGCACCAAAAATTGAGTAGATATCTTACTTGTTCATCTTTCTTAAATGTACGTTTAGCTCACACTTGTTTCAGTATTTAATATTAGAAGTGTTTGGGGTCTTTATAAGTTTGATGATGTTTTTGTGACCAGAAATACACGTAGAAACTTAAGTCTTGTTTATATCAATTAGCCTATGTGGTAAGATTGGTTTTGTTATGCCATTTTGCTTAAAGTCACAGTTTCTAAGAATGTATCAATGACATTAAGTGGGGATTTACTATATTTTAAAACTAAGAATGTTGGTACAGTAGTGTAGCAGAATCAGAGAAGGGTCACTGACAAACTGAAGACCAAACGTTTTGGTAGGACTTAAAAGGCTGCCTATAATGTGCTTTTCAGCTATCCTGTTTTTATTAGCATATGCAGAGGAGATTACACAGCATCTCTCTGTATATAATCAGTGATCAGAATTTACCAGATTCATTTCCAAAATATGTAGTTTAAATGGGCTTTAAGACTACCTGAGTTCTCCTGCTACTTCTTCTAAGTAGCTATGTGAGTTGGGCTAGATTAGGTTTTCTGCCTAGTTTTCCTCACCTATGATAGAAACACTACCTTTATAGAGTTGTTGTGGGGAGTAAGTGAATTCAAACAAAACACAGAACATTTCTGAGCTCATAGTAAGCATTCACCTGTGGGCCTTTTTTTTTCATTTGTTTAATCTTCTTTTTTCCTGGCTATTAATTTGTAATCCAACTGGTCCCTACAAAGGTCTTCCTCTACTGCTAAGTCCTTAGTTCATCTTCCCTCTTCTCTGAACACCACTGGGTGCCAATAATTTTGGCATTTCACAGGCTGCCTTTCATTGTTTTACTCTCACTCCCCTTTACAAAGAGAAGATAATTGTTTCTTCTCTCATTACAAACTTCAGTATGTGTATGTCAGTAAGTGTACATGTGTACATGCACAAAGACGGATGGTCTTGCTTGTAAGTACAGTGTAATTATGGTAATTAATTTGCCTGTCTCTCTTCCTTTCTTGAGCTTCTTGATGGCAAGACAGTCTCATTCATCTTTGTTCTTATTGATCATAAGCAGATCCGCATTAAGTGACTGCTAACTTAGTATTCTTTGGGTGTTTATTTCCCTATTTAGCTTGTTTCTGTATAACAGAAACTATCATAACATGCTGTATTATATCCTTCTCATAGCACTTGAACACAGTACTGTATCATCAGTAAATAAATGAATTAAGACTTTTTCGTGGTAGAACTAATGTGTCTGTAAACTTACGAAGTGGCTTTTATTGATAAATGTTGATAATGATTTGTTTTCCTCATTTAGGTGCAAGAGTATTTGTCAACAGTATTAAAAATGGAATGTGGTGTCGAGGAACTATCACAGAATTAATTCCAATAGAGGGTAAAAATATTAGAAAACCTTGTAGTCCAACCAGATTATTTGTCCATGAAGTTGCACTAATACAAATATTCATGGTAGATTTTGGAAATTCTGAAGTCCTGATTGTCTCAGGGTATGATATTTTATAATATGTATCCTTGGCCTGCTTAGAAACATTTTGGAGGGAGGTGGAGTTAAAGAATAAAGGAAATTAGAGGTAGAGAGGAATAATTTGTCATTCTTAACTTCCAAGACATACGTTTTATTATTTCGCTCTACAGTTGTCTTGATAAGTAAAATTTTATCATTTACCAGTATTACTAGATGGAGAGTTTAGAAAAGGAACTCCAAACTTAAGTACTCTTCTTATGTCACTTTAAAGCAGGGAATAATACACAAACTAATTCTTTTAAATGTTACAGTTAGCAACAGATGATTGAGTTAAATTTTTAATCAGACTTCCATAATTTCATTAATGTTTTTTAAAGTGTCATACTGTCTAACTCACTGTAGGTATTTTAAATGGTTTTCTCTGTCTTCTAGGAAAATAATACAAACTGATATGTTTCTGTAGTAAGGACCAGTATTAACCATAGCATGACCACTTAATGGTTATAGCTTTATAAATAAATAGATTTATATGGGGGGAAGTGTCATTATCTCCTTTAAGCTCAAACTGCATGAGTATATGAAAGTACAAATGTAGCTGAGATTTCTTTCTGTGGAGGAAAACAGTGTTTCTGCTTATAGAAGCTAAACTAAGTCTATATAGTAAGAAAGTATTAATTTGGAATATAACTTTCTAAAAGGTGTAACTTAAAAATTATACTTAGAAATGCATACCTTCTGTGGAGAAAAACAAATTTAAGTTTGAAGCATTATTTTCAATAAATATTACTTGAATTTCTCCTAGAATTGTTGATACCCATGTGAGACCAGAACACTCTGCTAAGCAACATATCGCACTAAATGATTTATGTCTGGTTCTAAGGAAATCTGAACCATATATTGAAGGGCTGCTAAAAGACATCCAGCCATTAGCACAACCATGCTCATTGAAAGACATTGTTCCACAGAATTCAGTAAGTGAGACTTTATTTTTTCCTTCAGAGGCTATTACAATTTTAGCTATGTATTGCCAATTAGATTGCTAAGTATAGGCTCAGGGAACCAGTAATCTTGGTAAATACGTAGTGCATATTAAACTATTAGTTCTAATAGAAAAGGAAATGAACTTCGGCTTCCACAATTGAAAACATTTTTAATGGGAAATCAAGTTGAATAAGCATATATTAACATAATGATTGGTTAAGTATCCAAGTAAACCAGTAATTTTGGAGTCAACTATACAGAGAAATAAGTTTATGATGTGTGTGTTTCTCTACAGTATTTTCTTATTTCCATTGCCCTTTATTACTCTATTTAATGGCCATATTGCATTCTGTGTTTTGTATTATTTATGAAAATCTATTCTCCAGCAAGATTGTAAACTCTTAAGGGACAGAAATTGTAACAATACCTGTTAAGCAGTTGTATTCTTACAAGGTCTATGAGAGCAGAGGAGTCTGTTTTTACACATCATTGTATTCCCAGCATTTAGCAGATCACATGCCACATAGAAGGCATTCAACACATATTTGAAATAACAAATAAGTTAATTAAAAAAAAAGGAAACACAAAAATAATAGCACTGGTGTTTTCTTTAAAATGGTGAGTGTTTTGTTTTTAATTTTCTCTTTTTTAACTTTTCACATCACATTTTTTACACTGAGTAGATTTTACATTTATAATCATAAAAACTTCAGAAAGCTATTCTCTTTTTTTGTTTTTAAGGAATTTCTGGTTTTGATCCTGAAATTTACTTTTGATGTGGTATTTAAATGTTCAAAGATCAACATAAAAAGTTTTTTGGCTGGGTTTGGTGGCCCAAGGCTGTAATTCCAGCACTTTGGGAGGCCGAGGTGGGAGGATCGCCTGGGCTCAGGAGTTTGAGACCAGCCTGGGCAACATGGTGAGACCCTGTCTACCAAAAATACAAAAATTAGCCAGGCGTGGTAGTGCACCACGAGGGCTGAGGTGGAAGGATCTCTTGAGCTTGGGAGGCAGAGATTGCATGAGCTGAGATTATGCCACTGCACACCAGTCTGGGTGACAGAGTAAGACCCTGTCTCAAAAGAAAAAATTTTTTGCCCAGTGGGTGGATTTTTTTTTTAAATCACTTAAGTAGCATAAATCTCATGCATTGCTAGTAATGGAAGCTAGATTAACTGATGATTGTAAATTTTTGGATTTTATTTTAGGCATACCTATACTTTCAAAATTACCTTTTGAATTTTCATCTAAGTGGAAAATTGAATAGTTATTTCTTTCATTTTGAGATCTTTCTTTATAACCTTCATATTAATATTCAAAAGTGAAACTAAATTCTAAAGTAAAACCTTGAGAATATATTTATAAAGTGAAGGTATATGCACATTGTACATTCATAAAGACTGCCCCTAAGTTTGTGGCCCTGGCTGTTTCTATTTTTCTTTCTTTTTTTTTTTTTTTTTTTTTTTGAGATGGAGTCTTGTTCTGTCACCCAGGCTGGAGTGCAGTGGCACGATCTCGGCTCACCTCACCACAACCTCTGCCTCCCGGGTTCAAGCAATCCCCTGCCTCAGCCTCCCGAGTAGCTGGGATTAAAGGCACCTACCACCACGGCCGGCTAATTTTTGTATTTTTTGTAGAGACAGGGTTTCACCATCTTGGCCAGGCTGGTCTTGAACTCCTGACCTTGTGAGTCACCATGCCTGGCCAGCCCTGGCTGTTTCCTAATGTCTGTGGTTGGTTCAGTTTGTTCACAGTTGCATCTCTGGTTGGTACAAACCTAAATCCAGAACATTGTAACATTAGCGATACTTATAATTACTAATTACTATGGAATTTTACTTTTTTGCACAGAATGAAGGCTGGGAAGAGGAAGCTAAAGTGGAATTTTTGAAAATGGTAAATAACAAGGCTGTTTCAATGCAAGTTTTTAGAGAAGAAGATGGTGTGCTTATTGTAGATCTGCAAAAACCACCACCGAATAAAATAAGCAGTGATATGCCTGTGTCTCTTAGAGATGCGCTGGTTTTTATGGAACTAGCAAAGTAAGTAACTTATTAAAACTTAAATATTCTTTGAGATTATAGCTATAAATAAGAGTAGCAGATTTTGCCTTTAAAAACCATGTCTCTAAAGTAAACCTTAACATACCTGAAGAAGTGAAAAATATTGCTCTTAAACTTTTCTAAGTACAGTTGTTGTCTGTGAAAACTGGATTCAGATAATTGGATTTAAGAAAATAGGCCGGGCAGGGCGGCTCACAACTGTAATTCTAGCACTGTGGGAGTCCAAGGAGGGAGGATTCCTTGAGGTCATGAGTTTGAGACCAGCCTGGGCAACATAGCTAGACCTCATCTCTACAACGAAATACAAAAAGAAATTAACCAGGCGTGGTGGCATGCATCTGTAGTTCCAGCTTCTCAGGTCAGGAGCTGAGGTGGGAGGTTTGCTTGAGCCCAGGAGTTCGAGCTATGCTCTTGCTACTGTACTCCAGGTTGGGTGACAGAGTGAGATGCTGTCTGTAAAGAAAAACGAAAATTAGAAAAATTAGAGAAATTAAGGTACCTCAAAATATAAAGTATGTATAAATACCTAACATCTTTTGGACTCTTGATAACTTTATAAGCAGCTGTATGAGGGTTTCAATAATTATAGTTTAACTGTTCCTAAATTTTCCTAAATTTTGTAGCCTTTGGAATGAGTTCATGATTACTACCCTATATTTAATGTATGAATCTAGAATAGATGTTTAAACTTTCTTTGTCCATCATTTCTTTTTTGTTTGTGACAGAGTCTTCATCCCATCACCCAGGCTAGAGTGCAGTAGCACAGCCTCAGCTCACTGAAACCACTGCCTCCCAGGTTTAGGTGATTCTCATGTCTCAGCCTTCTGAGTAGCTGGAATTGCAAGCACACACCACCGCTCCCGGCTAATTTTTGTATTTTTAGCAGAGACAGGGTTTCACCGTGTTGGCCAGGCTGGTCTTGAACTCCTGCCCACCTTGGCCTTCCAAAGTGCTGGGATTACAGGCATGAGCCACAGTGCCTAAGCTGTCCATCATTTCTGATGACTTAAGTAACTGCAGAGGTAGTCAAAGATTCTAATTTTTACTCTGGGTGATTGGGAATGGAACCCAAGCAGGTTCCATTCTAGAAAAATACAAGTAGTCTTGGAGCTGGAAGGAGCCACAGAGACCCTTCAGTGACATCACCAATTGCTACCACAGACCACAGATATCAATGTAACACAAAGAATAGAAGCAGCTTTGAATCTAAGTACGACATGAAAGCCTAGCTCTAAAGTTTTGATACTTGATATCTTATTTAACCTGGTTTGATAATTGAAGACAATACCAAGAAATGTTAGAAGAAAGAAATTAGATGATGAATGCTTTTGGTACATCAGTACATGTACAAGTCCTTCCTTTAGATCAAGTCACTGAGAGAAAAGAGACTTAAGAAAATGGCTTGGCCAGGTATGGTGGCTTACACTTGTATCCCAGCACTTTGGGAGGCCAAGGCAGTAGGATCGCCTGAGCCCAGGAGTTCAGGGTCAACCTGGGCAATGTAGGGAGACCCTGTCTCTACAAAAATTAGCCAGGTGTGGTGGCATGCCCCTGTGGTCCCAGCTACTTGGGAGGCTGAGATGGGAGGATTGCTTGAGCCCAGGAGGGTAGAGGCTGCAGTGAGCCATGATAGCACCACTGCGCTCCAGCCTGGGTGACAGGGTGAGACCCTGCTAATGCTTTTCATTATGCTTTTAATTAGGTTTAAGTCACAATCACTAAGAAGTCACTTTGAAAAAAATACTACTTTACACTATCATCCACCTATTTTGCCTAAAGAAATGACAGATGTTTCAGTAACGGTTTGTCATATAAATAGTCCTGGAGATTTCTATCTTCAGTTGGTAAGTATATAATGTGTTTTTGAAATGAAGTTTTTAAAAAAAATTTAATTAGACATGTATAACAAGAATGAGTATCTACCGTCAATTTTATTTAGAGCAAACATACCACTGTTAACCTTCTATACGTTTAAATTTCTTACTAGTTGCAACTTCAAACAAGTTTACATGATTTATCATAAATTGAAAGAACAATAAAGGATAATTAATGTATAAATGTTTCTTGCTACCTTCTGAAATCTGGAGACTAGGAAAGCATATAGAGTTAGCAAATAGAAATATAATGATAAACTTTTTTCTAACCTGTACGTCTGAAAATTTACCAATTATTATTAGGTGTTTTCTGAATTTGAACACCAAAATAGACACAGATTAAAGGCATTTCATATTGAACTTTGGATGTGTGACTGATGTGTTTAGATAGTAACAATAATAGTTCATCCTTATTGCTTTCTGGGTGCTTTATATGATTTAACTCATCATAAGGCCCTTAAGACTTTAAGTGAATTAACTCATTAATCTTTGCAACAATCCTGTGAGAAAGACACTGTTGTCTCCATTTGAATGTGGAGACCCTAACCACAGAGATGAAGCGTCTTGCCCAAGATCACACAGCTCTGAAAGGGTAGAGCCAGGATTGACCTAGGCTGTGCAGCTTCAGAACTTGCCATCTCAAGCACTGCATCACACTGTAGTGGCTCCTCAAATGAGTTGTGGAAGCGCCTATCTAAGTTAGGATTTGCGTTTATTTCTGTTGTTGATTTTTTACAGTGTCTTTTATGGTAAAATATACATAATATAATTTTATAGTTTTTAATAATTGTTCAGCATACCTTTCGGTGCCATTAAGGCCATTAAGTGTTGTGCATCCATTTCCAGAGCTTTTTATTTATCTCAAACAAAAGCCCTGTACCTATTAAACAATCATATACCATTTCTTCTCCCGTAGTCCCTGATGAACTTCTGTTCTACTTTCTGTCTCTATGAAATTGCCTATTACAGGTACCTCTTAAGTGAAATCATATACAATGTTTCCTTTTGTATCTGGCTTCTTTCACTTCAACTTAGTGTTTTCAAGGTTCCTATTATGTAGGATGTATCAGAATTTCGTTCCTTTATATGGCTGAATAATATTCCATGTATGGATATACTGCATTTTGTAGTATCCATTCATCTATTGATGGCCATTTGGATTGTTTCCACCTTTTGGCCTATGTGAATAATGCTGCTATGGACACTGGCATAAAAGTATCCATTTGGGTCTCTGCTTTCAGTTCCTCTGGTATGTATAATACCTAGGAGTGATTGCTGGATTATATGGTAATTTTATGTTTAACTTTTTTGGGGAACTGCTGAACTGTTTTCTACAGCAGCCGCAGTTTTACATTCTTACCAGCAATCCACAGGGTTCCAATTTCTCCATACCCTCATGAACACTTGTTTTTTTTTTCTTTTTTAAATAACATTTTTTTTTATTATTATACTTTAAGTTCTGGGATACATGTGCAGTACATGCAGGTTTGTTACATAGGTATACATGTGCCATAGTGGTTTGCTGCACCCATCCCCGTCATCTACATTAGGTATTTCTCCTAATGCTATCCCTCCCCTTGTCCCCACCCTGCAACAGGCCCCAGTGTGTGATGTTCCCCTCCCTGTGTCCGTGTGTTCTCACTGTTTAACTCCCACTTATGACTGAGAACATGCAGTGTTTGGTTTTCTGTTCCTGTGTTAGTTTGCTGAGAATGTCCCTGCAAAGGATGTGACTCTTCCTTTTTCATGTCTGCATAGTATTCCATGGTGTATATGTGCCATATTTTCTTTATCCAGTCTATCATTGATGGACGTTTGGGTTGGTTCAAGTCTTTGCTATTGTGAATAGTGCTGCAGTAAACATACGTGTCTTTATAGTAGAATGATTTCTAATCCTTTGGGTATATACCCAGTAATGGGATTGCTGGGTCAAATGGATTTCTGGTTCTAGATCCTTGAGGAATCGCCACACTGGTTGAACTAATTTACACTCCCACCAACAGTGTAAAAGCATTCCTATTTCTCCATATCCTCTCCAGCATCTGATCGCCATTCTAACTGGTGTGAGATGGTATCTCATTGTGGTTTTGATTTGCATTTCTCTAATGACCAGTGATGATGAACATGTTTTTCATATGTTTGTTGGTTGCATCAATGTCTTCTTTTGAATAATAGCACTTTTTTTTTGAGACGGAGTCTCGCTCTGTCACCCAGGCTGGAGTGCAGTGGCACGATCTTGGCTCACTGCAAGCTCTACCTCCTGGGTTCATGCCATTCTCCTGCCTCAGCCTCCCGAGTTAACTGGGACTACAGGCACCTGCCACCACACCCGGCTGATTTTTTGTATTTTTTAGCAGAGATGGGGTTTCACTGTGTTAGCCAGGATGGTCTTGATCTCCTGACTTCATGATCCACCCACCTCAGCCTCCCAAAGTGCTAGGATTACAGGTGTGAGCCACCACGCCCAGCCAGTAGCATTCTTAATAAGTGTGAAGTGGTATCAGTTTGTGATTTTCATCTGCATTTCCCTAATGGCCAGTGATACTGAATATCTTTACATGTCCTTGTTTATTGGCCATTTGTGTATCTTTGAAGAAATAGCCATTCCAGTCATTTATCCATTTATTGTTTTAAATTTTTAAAACTTTTTATTTGTTGTTTTTTATTTTTTAAACACAGGGCTTCACTCTGTTGCTCAGGCTAAAATGCAGTGGCATGATTGTAAGTTCACTGCAGCCTCAATCTCCTAGGCTCAAGGGATCCTCTAGCCTCAGCCTCCCATATTGCTAGTACTACAGGCACATACCACCACACCTGGCTAATTATTATTTTGTAGACACAGGGTCTCGCTAGGTAACCCAGGCTGGCCTTGAACTCCTGGGCCAGAGTGATCCTCCCACCTTGGCCTCCCAAAGTGCTGGTATTACAAGCATGATTCACCATGCCCAAACCTTTGTCCATTTTTTAATTGGGTTGTTTATTTTGTTGTTGGATTGTAGGAGTTTTCATGTATTCTAGATACTAAATTCTTATGAGATATATGACTTACAAATGCAGTTGATCGTTGAACAAGTGGTAGTAGTGGATACTAACCCCTGTGTAGTCAAAAATCTGCGTGTAACTATTTTTTTTTTTCTTTTCTTGAGACAAGGTCCAGCACTGTTGCTTAGGCTGGAGTGCAGTGGCAAGATCATAGCTTACTGCAGCCTGGAACTCCTGGACTGAAGTGGTCTCCTGTCTCAGCCTCCCAAGTAGCTAGGACTACGGGCATGCACCACAGCTTGCTAATTTTTTTTTTTTTTTTTTTTAGAGACAGGGTCTTGCTATGTTGCCCAGGTTGGTTTTGAACTCCTGGTCTCAAACAGTCCTCCTGCCTCAGCCTCCCAAAGTGCTGAGATTACAGGCATGAACCTCAACACTCAGTCTGCATTGATTTCCACAAAACTTAACTACTGATAGCCTACTGTTGATTAGAAGCCTTAATAATATATAAACAGTTAGCTAACATATTTTTGTATATGTATTCAATACTGCATTCTTAAAGTAAGCTAGAGAAAAGAAAGTGTTATTAAAAATCATAAAGAGAAAATATATTTACTATTCATTAACTGAACGTGGATCATTATACAAGTCTTCATGCCCATCATCTTCATGTTGAATAGGCTGAGGAAGAGCAGGAGTTGGTCTTGCTGTCTCAGGTCTGGCAGAGGTGGAAAAAATTCGCACATAATTGGAACTGCATAGTTCAAACCCGTGTTCCAAGGCTGGCTGTTTTTTTTCCCATTTTGTGGGTTGTCTTTTCACTTTCTTGATAGTGTCCTTTATTCCACAAAAGTTTTTAATTTTATGAAGACCAATTTAATTACTGTTTTTGTTGCTTGTGCTTTTGGTGTCATATCCAAGATATCATTACCAAATCTGACATCATGATACTTCTTCCCTATGCTTTCTTCTAAGAGTTTTATAGGTTTAGATCTTTGATTCATTTTGAGTTAATTTTGTACAAAGTATAAGGTAAGTGCCCAGCTTCATTATTTTGAATTGGATATTCAGTTTTCCCAGCACTATTTGTTGAAAAGACTGTGTTTTCCCCTACTGAATGGTCTTGGCACCCTTGTTAAAAGTGAAAGTTTATTTCTGGACTTTCTATTTTGTTCCATTTGTCTGTGTATCTGTCCTTACTTCAGTACAACACTTTTGATTACTGTAGTTGTGTTGTAACTTTTGAAATCAAAACGCGTGAGTCTTCCAACTTTGTTCTTTTTCAAGATTGTTTTGGTTATTCAGTGTCTCTTAAGATTCCATATGACTTTTAGGATGGGTTTTTCTATTTCCCTAAGAAATACAGTGTGATACTGAGTATGATATTATCATTTGCTAATGTATTGAAACACAACTGATTTTTACATATGAATTTTATGTCTAGCAGCTTTGCTGAATTAATTTAACAAGTGAGAGAGAGAGAAGGTGTGTGTATGTAATTTGGGGGCATTTTCTCACGTATAAGATCATGTCATCTATGAACAGAGAAATGTCATTGGGATTTTAATAGGGATTACATTGAATTGTAAATCACTTTGGATAGCATTGACATCTTAACAATTTTAAGTCATCTTATCCATGAACACTGGATTTTTTCATTTATTTAGATCTTATTTAATATCTTTCAACAGTTTTGTATGGTTTTCAGCATATCAATTTTTGGCCCCTTTGGTGAAGTTTATTCCTAATTCTTCTTTTAGATGCTGTTGTAAATGGAATTGCTTTTTAAATTTCCTCTTCAATTTGCTCATTTGCTAATGTATTAAAACACAACTGATTTTTACATGTGAATTTTGTGCCTAGCAGCCGTGCTGAATTAATTAGGTAGCCCTAACAGGGTGTGTGTGTGTGTGTGTGTGTGTGTGTGTGTGTGTGTGTGTGTGTAATTTGGGGGGATTTTCTTACATAGAAGATCATGTCATCCATGAACAGAGATATTTATACTTTTTCCTTTCTGATTTGGATGCCTTTTGTTTTTTTCTTACCTAATGGCCTCTGGCTAGGATTTCCAATATGTTGAATACAAGATGAAAAAGCAGGCTTCCTTGTCTTATTCCTGTCTTAAGGGAAAAGCGTTTGTCTTTGACCATTGAGTATGATACTATCTGTGAGTTTTTCCCCAATGACCTTTACCATCTTGAGTAAGTTTCGTTCTGTCTCTTGTTTATTGAATGTTTTTGTCAAGAAAGGGTGTTCAGTTTTTCAAATTCTTTTTTGCAACAATTGAGATGATCATGTTTTGGTCTTTTCTCCTTCATCCTGTCAATGTGGTGTATTACATTGATTTTGGATTTTGTTTTGTTTTCTTGTTGGTTTGTTTGGAGACAGGGTCTCCCTCAGTTGCCCAGGCTGGAATGCAGTGACATGATCTCAGCTCATGGCAACCTTTGCCTCCCAGACTCAAGCAGTCCTCCTGCCTCAGCCCACTGAGTTGCTGGGACCAAAGGTGCACACCACCACACCAGGCTAATTTTAAAAATTTTTTTATTTTGAAGAAATGAGGTCTCACTATGTTACACAGGCTGGTCTCAAACTCCTGAGCTGAAGTGATCCTTTCACGGTACCCTCCCAAAGTGCTGGGAGTACAGCCGTGGGCCACTGCGCCTGCTGCATTGATTTTCATATGTCATTATCCTTGCATTTTAAAAATAAATCCCACTAGATAAAGATGTATAATCTTTTTATCATAAATTTGTTTAACATCATTGTTGCCTTGGCATCCATTTTTAGGCCTAACATAAGTTGTTTGAAACTGAGTCATACCACCTCATCTTTGGCCTAGTTAAAACTTTCCCTCCCCATGTGGCTGTTTGCAGTGTGGGTCACTTGTTCTACGTCTCACTGACCCAACATATCCCACAGCTGCTTACCACAATAAAACCAGAGTCAACACCAGAGTCATGCAAATAATTCCCCCCCCCCCTTTACACATATTTTCTTTAAATTAGCCCGTTCACAACCCCCGTGGGAAGGCCTTAAGAGATAATGCCTATGGACCTTAATAAAGGCAGAGTTCCACAGATTCACTCTTATCTGTGATTAACAAAGTGCTTCTTTTATTTCATGTGTTTTGTTTTGCTGCCTCTGTGTCTCACCTGACTGACATACACATACCTAACTTTCCACCCAGTCAGCACTCTCCTGGAGAGTGGCTATCTTGGTAGGAATAAACTGGACACAGGTCGGACAAGAACCACGAGGGCATCTGATAGTATAAACAAGTTTCCTGTGAGACATGCACTTGGTCACAGGTCAGGCAAGAAGGCATTGTCCCATTCACCAAGATAAAGAAGTATCCTCTTTTGATTTATTGTAAACATCAGTGACCACCTCCTCTAGAGCCTTGTCGGGGCAGGGCTAGAGTTCATGGCCACTCTCCAGAGAGAGACCCGAAGACCAAGTTAGAAGAAAACAAAATCTTTTAATATGCTGAATTTGGTTTATTAGTATTTCGTTGAGGATATTTGCATCAGTATTGCAAGGGATATTGATCTGTAATTTTCTTACAGTGTCTTCATATAGCTTTGTTATCAGGGTAATGCAGCCTCTTAGAGTTAGTATTCATCTTTTAGTTTTTTGGAAGAATTTGAGATGGAATGGTGTTAATTCTTCTTTAAATGTTTGGTAGAATTCAGCAGTGAAACTATCCGGTCCAGGGCTTTTCATGTGTAGGAGGTTTTTGAATCCTGTTTGAACCTCTTTAGTAGTTATAAGTCTACTTGGATTTTCTAATTCATGAGTCAGTCTTGGAAGGTTGTGTGTTTCTAGGAATTTGTCCATTTCATATAGGTTATCCAGTTTGTTGGCATACAATTGTCTTCAATAATCTCTTATAGTTTTTTACTTCTTGGCCGGGCATGGTGGCTCCCACCTGTAATCTCAGTACTTTGGAAGGCCGAGCCGAGTGGATCACTTGAGGTCAGGAGTTTGAGACCAGCCTGGCCAACATGTCGAAACCCCATCTCTACTAAAAATACAAAAATTAGCCAGCCGTGGTGGTGGGGACCTGTAGTCCCAGCTACTTGGGAGGCTGAGGCAGGAGAATTGCTTGAGCCCAGGAGGCAGAGGTTGCAGTGAGCTGAGATTGTGCCACTGCACTCCAGCCTGGGTGACAGCAAGACTTCATCTCAAAAAAAAAAAAAGAACAAAAAAATTTTTGTCTTAAAATTGGTAGTATTGTCTCCACTTTTATTTCTGATTTTATTAACTTGAAACATCTCTTTCTTTTCTAGTTATTCTAGCTAAAGATTTGTCAATTTTGCTGATCTTTTCAAATAATCAACTTTTGGCTTTATTGATGTTCTGTTTCTTTATCCTGTCTTGTTTTTGCTCTAATCTTTATTATTTCTTCGGCTACCTTTGGGTAATTTTCTCTTATGGTATATAGTTAGGTTCTTAATTTTCAATATTTTAAAATTGTGTGTATAGCTATACATTTCCCTCTTAGCACTATTTTATTGCATCTCATAAGTTTGGTATGTTGTGTTTTTATTTTCATTTGTCTTGAAGCATTTTCTAGTTTCTCTTAGGATTTCTTCTTTGACCTGTTGGTAGTTTGTGGTGTTTAGTTTCTACATATTTGAATTTTGCAGCTTTTCTTGTTTTTGATTTCCAGTTTCCTTTCATTGTCATAGAGACAAATACATTTTATGATTTCAGTTTTTTGAAATTTATTAAGACATTTTGCAGCCTAACATATGGTCTATTCTGAGAATGTTCTAAATGGCCTTGTAGGAAAAAAAAAGAAAAGGTATATTTTACTATTGGCTAGAGTGTTTTATATATGTCTGTTAGGACCTGTTGGTTTACAGTGTTATTCAAGTCTTCTGTTTCCTTATTGATACCCCATCTGGATGTTTTATGCACTGTTGGAAGTGGAATATTAAAGCCTTCTATTTATTATTATTGAACTGTCAATTTTTTCCCTCAATACTGTCAATGTTTGCTTCATATATTTGGGCCTTTGATGTGTACTGCATAATTGCTTATAATTGTTATATCTTACTGGTGAATTGGCCTTTTTATCAATTTATAATGTCCTTTCTCTCTTGTAAGAATTTTTTATTTAAAGTCTGTTTTGCCTGATACCACCAGTAAAGCCATCTAAGATCTCTCTTGATTACTATTTGCATGGAGTATTTTCTTCCATCCTTTGACTTTCAACCTGTGTATGGCATAAGGTATCAAGTGTGTCTCTTGTGGGCAGCATATAGTTGGATCATGTTTTTTTTTTTTAATTCATTCTGCCAATGTTTGTTTTTTAATTGGAGAGTTTAATACATTTACATTTAAAGTAATTACTGATAAGGAAAGACTTCTGCCATTTGCTGTTTTCTGTATCTTATCACTCTTTTATTCCTTCTTTCCTCCATTAGAGCCCTCTTTTGTGTTTAGCTGCTTTTTTCTTTTTAGTATGATGTTTTTTTAAAATCTCTTTTGTAATTGTGTTAAAAAACACAGAATTTATTATCTTAACCATTTTTTAGTGTAACTTCAGTAGTGTTAACCATATTCATATTACCATGCAACAGATTTCTAGAACATTTTCATCTTGCAAACTGAAACTATACTCATTGAACACATTTTTCCCTGCTTCCAACCTCTGGCGACCACAGTATTACTTCTGCATTTTTATGAATTTTACTGTGTTAAATACCTTGTATAAGTGGACTCAGACAGAATTTGTCTTTCTGTGACTGGCTTATTTTACTTATAATAATGTCCTAAAGATTCATCCATGTTGTAAGCATTGATGGGATTTCCTATTTTAAGGCTGAATAATACTTCTTTGTATGTATATACAGCATTTTAAAAATCCCTTCATTTGTCAGTGGACATTTGGATTGTCTGCTGTAATGAACATGGATATGCAAATATTATAGTATCAGGTTTTGCTTCCCTTCTTGTTTCCTTTTTGTGTTTATCTTGTAGAGTATTTTTTATCATTACCATGGAGATTACATATAACATCCCAAAGTTATAACAATCCAATATGAGTTAATACCAACATAATTTTAACTTCACAAAAAACTACTTCTCTGCAGCTCTGTTTTTCCAATATTTTTGATGTCACAAATTAATCTCTATACTCTGCGTGCTCAATAACATAGATTTGTAATTATTTATGCATTTGTCTTTTAAATCCTATAGAAAATAAAAAAGTAGAATTATAAACCAAAATTGCAATAATACTGACTTTCCCATTTACCCATGTATTTACCTTAACCAGAGATCTTAATATCCTCATGTGACTTTGAGGTACTGTCTAGTGTCCTCTCATTGCAACCTGAAGGACTTCCATTAGCATTTCTTACAGGGCAGGTCTAGTGGTAGTAGAGTCCCTCAGCCCTTGTTTATCTGGGACTGTCTTAATTTTTCTCACATTTTTGAAGGTTAGTTTTTCCAAATGTATAATTTTCAGTTGACAGGTTGTTTTTTTCTTTTTTTTTTTTTTTTTTTTTTTGAGACGGAGTCTCACTTTGTTGCCCAGGCTGGAGTGCAGTGGCGCGATCTCGGCTCACTGCAAGCTCCGCCTCCCGGGTTCACGCCATTCTCCTGCCTCAGCCTCTCCGAGTAGCTGGGACTACAGGCGCCCGCCACCACGCCCAGCTAATTTTTTTGTATTTTTAGTAGAGACGGGGTTTCACCGTGGTCTCGATCTCCTGACTTCGTGATCCGCCCGCCTCGGCCTCCCAAAGTGCTGGGATTACAAGCGTGAGCCACCGCGCCCGGCCTTGTTTTTTTCTTAAGTACATCATATATATCTCTGTCTTCCCATTTCCTTCTGGCTTCCAAGATTTCTTTCTTGTCTCTTTTCTTTTTCTTTCTTTTTTTTTTGAGACAGAGTCTTGCTCTCTTGCCCATGCTGTAGGCAGTGGCATGATCTCTCCTGACTGCAATCTCTGCCTCCTGGGTTCAAGTGATTCTCCTGCCCCAGCCTCCCTAGTAGCTGGGATTACAGGTGCACGCCACCATGCCTGGCTAATTTTTATATTTTTAGTAGAGATGGGGTTTCACCATGTTGGCCAGGCTGGTCTAGAACTCCTGACCTCAGATGATCTGCCGGCCTTGACCTCCCAAAGTCCTGGGATTACAGGCATGAGCCACCGCACCTGGCCTTTGTTTTTGTTTTTGTTTTTGTTTTTGTTTTTGAGATGGAGTTTTACTCTGTCACCCAGGTTGGAGTATAGTGGTGCGATCTTGGCTCATGGCAACCTCTGCCTCCCAGGTTCAAACAGTTCTCCTGCATCAGCCTCTTGAGTAGCTGGGACTACAGGTGCCCGCCACCATGCCCAGCTAATTTTTGTATTTTTAGTAGAGATAGCTTTTGGCTGCGTTGGCCAGGCTGATCTCAAGCTCCTGACCTCAAGTGATCACCCCCCTTGGCCTCCCAAAATGCTGGGATTACAGTCCTGAGCCACTATGCCTGGCCTGGGCTCCAAGATTTCTAATATGAGAAATTGACTTATAATCTTCTTGAGTCTCTGTATATGACATGTTGCATCTCTTTTGCTGCTTCCCAGATTTTCTCTTTGGCTTTGCCTTTTTAGAGTTTGATTATGTGTCTTGGTGTGTGATTCTTTGGGTTTATCCTATTTGGAGTCTAATAGTGTCTTAGTTCCCTGGAGCTGGTGTAACAAATTACTATTAATTGGGTAGCTTAAACAACAGAATTAATTGTCAACAGTTTTGGAGTCTAGAGGTATGAGATCAGTTTGTCAGAAGAGTTGGTTTCTTCTGAGGGGTTTGAGGGAAGATCCATTTCATCTCTCTGCTTTAGATTTTGGTGGTTTGCTGGCAATCTTTTGTGCACCTTTGCCTTTGCTGCATCACCCTGATCTCTCCCTTCATCTTCACATGGAGTTCTCCTTGTATATTTGTCTGTACCCAAATTTTGCCATTTTTATAAAGACATTAATCATATTGAATTAGGGCCCATCCTAATGACCTCATTTTAACATGATTATAAAGAACCTGTATCGAAATTAGGTCATATTTGAGATACTGGAGATTATAGCTCTCCAGCATATCTTTGGGGGAAGATACAAATCAACTTCTAACATTAGACTTCTTGGATTTGTAGGTTCATGTCTTTCTTTAAATTGGGGACTTCTGCCATTTGTAAAAATAATTTTTTGCCTCTTTGTCTCTCTCTTCCTTCTGTGACTTCCATAATGTCTCTGTTGGTTCACTTGAGTCCCTTAGGCTCTGTTTACTTCTCTCCATTCTTTTTTCTTTCTGCTTCTCAGACTTGATATTTAAATTTTCCTATCTTCAAGTTCACTGATTATTTTTCTTCTTTCCACTCAATGCTGCTTTTGAACCCCTCTACTGAATTTTTTCTCCTTAGTTATTATACTTTTGAGCTCCGGAATTTCCTTTTTATAATTTGTATCATTTGCTGATATTCCCATTTTATTCATATAACATTTTCCCAATTTTCTTTAGTTCTTTGTTTTCCCTTAGCCCTTTTAACATATTTAAGACAGTTGAGTATTTTTGATTTGCATTTTTTTTCTGGTTGCACATGTCTGCATAACTATTAAAAGAATTTCAGAAAATATTGAAGCAGCTTCTTTGTCATCTCTCACGAAGAAAGTTAAGGACATGGACACACATGAGGAGTTTAGGAGTGGAGGTTTAATATGCAGAAGAAAGAGAAAGGAGAACAGCTCTGTCTCTAGTGAGAGAGAGGGGCTTCTGAAAGGGAAAGACTGGCTGGTGGTGGATGTGCCAGATTTTATAGGCAGGTTTAAGGAGGTGGTGTCTGATTACATAGGGCCCACAGATTGGTTCAGTCAGGTTTGATGTTTACGTAGCACACCAGAAAGGCTGGCCACCCCACCCTAATCTTATTATGCAAATGGGCTTTTCACTTGACTGGCACCATCCAGTGCTTCTTACTGTACATGTGGCTGGCAAGGAGAGAAGGGAGGATGGAGCTGCCATTTTGAACAGGATTGGCGCAACTGCCGGTATCTGTGTCTGCAGCTCAATTTTACAGGCTGCTCTTTGTTAGAAAATGATTTGGGGGCTGCTTTTCACTAAAAAGGAAAACCTTGCCAAGGACTCCTTCCTGTATTCTCACTCTCTGCCTAAGTAATTTCTTTTTTTTGTTTTTGTTTTTTTTTTTTGAGATGGAGTCTCGCTGTGTCCCCCTGGCTGGAGTGCAGTGGCATGATCTTGGCTGACTGCAACCTCCACCTCCCAGGTTCAAGCAATTCTCCTGCCTCAGCCTCCCGAGTAGCTGGGATTACATGCGTGCACCACCACACCTGACTAATGTTGTATTTTTAGTAGACATGGGGTTTCGCCATGTTGGCCAGGCTGGTCTCGAACTTCTGACCTCAGGTGATCCACCCGCCTTGGCCTCCTAAAGTGCTGGGATTTTAGGCATCAGCCACTGCACCCAGCCTCAGTAATTTCTTTTTGACTCCTGTGCCAATATGAAACAAAACCTAAAGGATCATGAATATAAAATGAAATGACAGAGGTCCCCGATGCAGTGACACAGAAACTTCTAATATCAGTCAGTACCTGCAAGCCCTATTCAGTCCCCTTTCAGGATTACTGCTTA
The DNA here is from genome assembly GCF_006542625.1 of Nomascus leucogenys. Classification (NCBI taxonomy): domain Eukaryota; kingdom Metazoa; phylum Chordata; class Mammalia; order Primates; family Hylobatidae; genus Nomascus; species Nomascus leucogenys. The sequence goes on from NC_044385.1 coordinate 58,962,014, forward strand.
CTTCTGGTTTTCATTGAGGTCAGGAATTCTTGACACTTTGTGTCATATCTTTACAGTTAGTTTCATACTTTCATATGTTTTCATGTTAATGTCCTTTCATTTCAACTTTAAGAACTCATAGAATTTCTTGTAAGGCAGGTATAGTGGTGATGAACTCCCATAGCTCTTGTTTGGGATTAAGAGAGTTGTGTTCTTTTTTATTTTTATTTTTATTTAAAAAAAAAAAATGGAGTCTGGCTCTGTCGCCCACACTGGAGTGCAATGGCATGATCTCAGCTCACTGCAACCTCCACTTCCCAGGTTCAAGCAATTCTCCTGCCTCAGCCTCCCGAGTAGCTGGGATTACAGGCACCTGCCACCACGCCTGAGTAATTTTTGTATTTTTAATAAAGACAGAGTCTCACCATGTTGGCCAGGCTGGTCTTGACCTCCTGACCTCGTGATCTGCCCGCCTCGACCTCCCAAGTGCTGTGATTACAGGTGGGAGCCACGACACCCGGCCAAGAGAGTTGTTTTAAAAGCTGTAGTAGTTCGTTTGTTTTGGTACTTTTCCAAACTGTTTCAAAGACCATTCCTTGTCATGTGTGATCACTGAAGTCTGTTGTTTCTTTGGCTTGTACTCGGCTAATGATTGACAGAGTTCCTTGAATGTCAGGAGCTGAAACAAACAAGAGACAGAGAAAGAGGAAGGCGCCATTTTTCCTAGACTTTGCAGACTAGCTCTTTGGTGGGCACTTCTTCACCATTTAGATAGGCTGAGCCTAGGAATCAGCTTGAGGGTCATAGTTAAAGTCTTTTTATTTCTTTTTTGGGCATGCATCTTGTCAGGGCAGACATGTGGCTTTGTTAACTCTACCATATATATGACTGCTTTTGAATGTCCTAATTTCATAAAGATTCTCACCCCAGATTCTCCTCCTGGCCTTAGATGGTCTATTGTATGTTTCTGCTCATAAACTCTTCCTTCCAAGCAGCTGTGCTTGTACTCCCCTTTGCCATGTTTACAAGTGGTCCCTGCAGTTCTTCCTGCCTGTGTTCCAAGTTATATGAAACAAAAACTAGCTCTTTGCATCAGTCTTGCAGGTATCTCCCAGACTTAGGATACATATACACAGTAATTTGCATATAAGTTCTGGTCTGTTCCCTCTGGTTCAAGGGAGGGAACTGAGAACTGAACTGCCACTGCTTAAGACCAGGACCATTGTCATTCTGAGAAGAGGGTAGGGTGAGGCAAGTAAAAATACCACAAAACTTTCCTACCATTTAGAAAATTGCTTTTACTTCATTAGGCTTCTTGGTTACTGTAAACTTTGGATTGCTTTGTAGAGATCTGATCTCATAAAGTTGGTTGAGACACTTTCTCATTTTCAGTGTTTCTGTATTGGAACAAGAACTTAAAGCTTCCTAATCTGCTATTTTGTTGGCGTCATTCCTCTGCTGAATTTTTAAATGTTCACTCTGGCTTACCTGTTAATGGAAGAATTTGCATAATATCTACTTAGAAATGAAAGTTGAAAGTAGTTTTAAAGTAATTTAAATGAAATAACAAGAAAAGATAGGGATTCAGAAAATTTTCACTTGCATCATTATACTCACAAGAAAAAATTCATTTTTTCCATTGAAATGGATTTCAAAATATTTTTTAACATTAAGAATTGGTATTTGGAGAAGTAAACTTATAATCCTTGATTTTTTTGGTAGTATAGGAAACTTTAGAAACTGTTTTTTGATTATACTAGATAGCATCATTTAATAAGAGAAAAGTCTGTATTACTAAAGAATGCAATCATTCCGCAAACCCTACTGAATTATTATTGATTTAAGGAAGAATTACCAATTCACATTAAGATGGATAGTTGATAAGATACTGGATATTCATATAATGCCAAAGTAGCACCACATAAATTCGTAAGACTTGGTTATTACAAGGGCATAAACAGAACTATACACATTGAGAGGGGTCAGGATCATCACTGCAATCGATAAATGAATCTTAGCATATTAATAGTTATTAAGTATTAGGCCTTGATGTGTTGCAACTTCAGTGTGAAAAAGCCACCTATGACACAGTCTAGCCAAAAAGATTTGCCTTGGATCCATCAAACCCTTAGGAATAACTTTCAGCCTTTGGAAAATTCAGCAGATAGACCTTACTCCATGGAAGAATAAGCTAAATAGCAGCATGAGGATATAACCACATAAATCCGTAAGGTATGGGGCATTCTGCAGAAAAATAAGCTGGCTGTCTTCAATAAGACATGTTCATTAAAAGTAGAGGACTATACTAGATTATAAAAGTGTTACAGAGATAACAATCAGAAGCAGTATATAATCTTGGTTTGTAATGGGTTTGAATCAGTTAAGGAAAACTAAATGTGACCTAGAAATACTAGTAGGAACAGTTACTGAAATAGAACAAGTGAGAAATGATAGAAAAATGTAAGTGATTGTATGTGTGGTAAAGTCTAGTTTTGGTAAAAAATATACAATGTGTGTATGTATAGAAAAATATCTTGAAGAATATATACACTAAGTTATCTGGCAGAATGTGACTTTATTTTTATGTCTATACTAATTTTCTATACTGGTTCTGCAATAAAATTTTGTAAAATAAATTACGTAACACAATTGATAGATTTACATTCAATTCAAGTTTTAATGTTTCATAATTTCAGTGACAGTGCTTGTAATTCATTCAACACTTACATTTTAAGTTTCTGTGAAATGACAGTGCTTTATCTCTTCATTTGCTAGATAGAGGGCCTGGATTTTGTATTTCTAGTAAAGACAATCGAGGAATTCTATAAAAGTGAAGACGGAGAAAATCTGGAAATCCTCTGTCCAGTTCAAGATCAAGCCTGTGTAGCTAAATTTGAAGATGGACTTTGGTACCGAGCAAAAGTTATCGGTAGGAGAATGCATGCTGTTTCTACAGGGAGATGTTATACTTCAAAACTAGTATCATTTGAGTTGGTACCAATTCAGTCTTGGAAGTAATGTTATTTGATCTTATCATTTGCTCTGTCATCTCTCTTTAGAAAAGCTAGTGATAATGTTGAAAGGTGAATCTATCTCCTGTATTTTGTTTGACTTGACTAGAACTTAACCATTGGGAATCTTGCTGGAAAAGTAGTATAGATAGAACAAAGCAACAGAAATTAATTATTCAAAAACTGGTGAACTCTAGCTTGATGTTGACTGTTTGTCTGTCCCATGCTATTTAGATTGTCAAGGTACAAATTAAAGGTAAGTCCTTTGTGTCCTCTCTGCTTCCCTTCAATTTTAATATATTCTTCTTTCCTGGGAATTATTGACTGAACTGCTAGTTTTCTCGATACATTTTTTTCTACTTTTTCTACATCCTCCTTAAGTAATTGATTCAACTTATGAAATAATGGGAAGAATAAAGAGTGGGATTGAAGACAGAAGATTTATGAAAATGGAGGTATTAGCAACAAAAATAGTAAAGTTTATTATTCCCCAGTATTGACTAAGACAGAACGTTACAGACTAAGCTTTTGTGGGTTATGAAATTAGATATACCATAGGCAGTTTAACCCATTGTGTTGTTTCTTTTACATGCTTTGTAGTTTGTAGATATGTCCTTTTTTTACTGAAAGAGTGAAAGGCCTCCTTTTTTTATTGTAAGAGTGAAAGGCCAGTGCGGTGGCTCATGCCTGTAAATCCCAGTACTTTGGGAGGCTGAGGTGGGCAGATTGCTTGAGGCCAAGAGTTCAAGACCAGCCTGGCCAACGTGGCAAAACCCTGTCTCTACTAAAAATAAAAAGTTAGCAAGGCATGGTGGTATGTGCCGGTAAGCCCAGCTACTCAGGAGGCTGAGGCACGAGAATTACTTGGTCCTGGGAGGCGGAGGTTGCAGTGAGCTGGGATTGCACCACTGCACTCCAGCCTGGGCGACAGAGCAAGACTCTGTCTCAAAAAAAAAAAAAAAAAAAGGCCGGGTGCAGTGGCTTACACCTGTAATCCCAGCACTTTGTGAGGCCAAGGCGGGCGGATCACCTGAGGTCGGGAGTTCGAGACCAGCCTGACCAACATGGAGAAACCCCGTCTCTACTAAAAATACAAAATTAGCCGGGCATGATGGTGCATGCCTGTAGTCCCAGTTACTCAGGAGGCTGAGGCAGGAGAATCATTTGAACCTAGGAGGCGGAGGTTGTGGTGAGCCGAGATTGTGCCGTTGTACTCCAGCCTGGGCAACAAGAGCAAAACTCTGTTTCAAGAAAAAAAAAAAAAAAAGGAGAAGTCACCACGCCCAGCTTATTTTTTTTGTATTTTTAGTAGAGACGGGATTTTGTCATGTTGGTCAGGCTGGTCTCGAAATCCTGACCTCAAGTGATCTGCCTGCCTGCCTCAGCCTTCCAATGGTGTTGGGATTACAGGCATGAGCCACTGTGCCCGGCAATTTTTTTTACTTTAGTTTGATACTGTTTAAAATGTTTTTTCCATTATTAAGGTAATCTAAGATCTTTACAAATTACTCCTAATATATAATCGGTTCTGTTTGTGTCAGAACTATTCTTGCAACCTGAGTTTTCTATCCTTCATTTGTCACCATTGATTTTAATTTTGTTAATGGTTAGTGACTTGAACTAACTACAAATTTTCAAATGTGGTTCTTATGAATGTCTTAGTCTGTTTTGTGCTGCTGTAATAAAATACTACAGACTGGGTAGTTTATAAACAATAGAAATTTACTTCTCAGTTCTAGAGTCTAAAAAGTCCAAGATCAAGGCACTGTTTTATTGAGGGCTTAGTCTCTGTTTCCAAGATGGTGCCTTGTTGCTGCATCCTCCAGAGGAGAGAGACACTGTATCCTCTGATGCCAGAAGTATGAAAAAGGAAGGCAAACTCCCTTCACCAAGCCCTTTTATAAGGGCACCTAATCCCATTTATGAGGGCACAGCCCTCATGACTCAGTCACCTCCCAAGTACTGCTGCATTAGAGATTAAGTTTCTTTTTTTTTTTTTTTTTTTTTTGAGATGGAGTCTCGCTCTGTTGCCCAGGCTGGAGTGCAGTGGTGCAGTCTCGGCTCACTGCAAGCTCCGCCTCCCGGGTTCACGCCATTTTCCTGCCTCAGCCTCTACGAGTAGCTGGGACTACAGGCGCCCGCCACCACGCCCGGCTAATTTTTTTTTGTATTTTTAGTAGAGACGGGGTTTCACCGTGGTCTCGATCTTCTGACCTCGTGATCCGCCCGCCTCAGCCTCCCAAAGTGCTGGGATTACAAGCATGAGCCACCGCGCCCGGCCTTAGAGATTAAGTTTCAACATGAATTTTGAGACAAAAACATTCCAACGATTGCAATGAAGATACCACTGTATAGTATGGTAAATATCTTTGGAGCAACAAAAGCATTTTCATGACACTAAGGACTTTGCAACTGCTTTTCAAATTAGGATTATTGGCTTGAAAATGTTATCTATTTGGTGAAAAATAAGGCCTCTGAAATCTTTGAGTAGTAACATTTGGGGAAGATGGAGTGTCCATGGTGCTCATTCTACTTCTTCTTCATTTCTATTAGCACCCCAAAAGTGGTGCTAATAGAAATGTATGTGTGATTTGTTTGGCCCATTTTCCTGTATCTTCTGTGGTCCTGTTGAACTCCATCTTGAAGATGATACTTGGTTTGGTGAATAGTAGCTCTTTTGTTTTTTATCTGCCTAATTTAAAAGTTAATGCTAAAAGACACACTCCACTTCCCTCCTTGAAGGCAATTACTTTTCATTCTTTCAGCTATTTTGTTGTTTACTTGTGTTCCTTCTAATATGTAATACTTCAGTTGACATTTCAGTTTTAGATATTACCTGTTATTCTGTCAGACAAGTTTTGGATCTCCATAGCCCTTTCGTTCTCCTTTTTCTCTTTTCTATAGTTGTATCACAATTTTTCATTAAATTCATACTCTGTGTAAATAAAGCCATAAAGTATACTTTGTCTAATTCTATTGTGAGTTCATAATTATGTTCACTTTTCACTTTATTTTCTTTTAATTTGTGAGTGTATTTTTAGTAGTTGAAAACCATTATTTTCCATATGATAAATGTTAGTTTGATTTTTTTTTTTTTTTTTTAAGCATGAAAACATCCTTTTTGAGATGGTCTTAACTCTGTTTTCCAGGCTGGAGTGCAGTGGAACATGATCATGGCTTACTGCAACCTCTGCTTCCTGGGTTCAAGCAATACTCCCACCTCAGCCCCCAGATTAGCCGGGGCTATAGGCACTTGCCACCACGCCTGGCTAATTTATATATATATTTTTTGTAGGGCTGGGGTCAAACTCCTGGGCCCAAGTGATCCTCCTGCCTCTGCCTCCCAAAGCACTGAGATTACAGGTGTGAGCCATCACATGTGGCCAAAAACATCCTTTATCTTCTCCAATTGGGCTGCTTACCCCCTAGGCTTACTACACATTTTTTATTCTGGAAATGTATTTCAGTTGGCTATACACTTCATTGTTCTCCAGTATTGGATCCCTTGTTTTCTGGATGCCATGTTTACCTCTTCAGTTTAATTCCCTTTTTCGCATGCAGCCATCTTCCCATAGTTTCTCCAGAGAACAAAAATGGGGAAATTTGAGACCTTCCATGCCTGACTCTGTTCTCATGTGATAATTTAGATAAAACAATAACATTCTTTAAATTACTTTCCATATCCATCTATTTGTTTAAAACTACATTTCCATTCAGAGACTTTAGGAAGAGTAAGAATCTAATGGCATTGGCAGAATTGAGAACATCCTTCTAGCAAGGGGATTCCAGTGGAAGTTGGGAGAGGTTCCCCCATCTTTTGGCTTTATAATAACACGTCTTCTCAATTATCATGGATATCCCCTACCGTAGGGCCTGTGTTTGAAGTGTCATCTTGAGTGAGTGCTAGTGCTGTGCCACTTGCTTCTACTTCTGCCAAGGAGCAGAGAATACTGGACTTTTTTCCATATTGAAATGATAGATACTGTATTAGTCTTTAAGTTTGAAAACTATGTATTTTGAGTATTTTCAAAAAGGTTAATGTGTGATACGTCTTTTTTTAAAACTTCTCTGTGTTTGAAACTTCCAGAGATTTCTTTAAAGTATAGAGAGTAGACTGATACAGAGGTCTCTCTCTACTTGTTTTTTTGCAATATGCCCCAAGTACAATATTTTTTCAAAATTTCACAGATATTGTTATATGAATGAATCTTTAGTTTGTTGAATCTTTTGCCTTGTTTGATATTGACTATATTGACTCACAATAAACTTGTATTAAGTGCTTACTTTGTACCTTGTGCTTTTTAAATAGGCAAATCCTCCAAAAACGTCTCATGAAGTTAGATTATATTGGTATACCCGTTTTACAGATTAAGTAATGAGGCTTAGAGAGAAAAAGTAACTTGTTCAGGGTAATATCTTAGAGATATTAATTAGCTTGCTTTAGGTCACAGAATTTTAGTGACTGAGCTAGTGTTCTAAACTGGTCAGTCTGACTCAGCCTAATTCTTTTAAGTCGTACCACCTGCCATATGATTTTGTTATCCTGATTTTGGCTATCCTTTGAATATTTAAAGCATACTAGTTTTTCATTCTTATAAGTCTGTACTATGGATGATTTCGAGGTTCACATATTTGAAATATTTTTTACATTTTAAAAAGTATAAAGTTTGTATAATGAAGCTAAAAGTATTCTAATCTAGTTGGCTCTAAACCAATCTAAATTTTTCTAGATAATTCTGTTTCCAAGTTTGTAATTTCTAATTTCATAATTTTTCAAGGATTGCCTGGACATCAGGAAGTTGAAGTTAGATATGTGGACTTTGGTAATACTGCAAAAATAACAATTAAAGACGTGCGTAAAATAAAGGATGAGTTTCTGAATCCCCCAGAGAAGGTAATCTATTTATTATGAATTCTAGGGCTAGAATATCAGCACAAATATGGAAGTATTTTTAGAAGCTATTGTTACCATAGAAATGTTAGCCACCATTTTTGTCTAGTTTCTGATACAGGGACTATAGATAAATGTTGCTGTGGTTACTATTGAATAAATAATATGTATATCATGGCAAATAAGCATATTAAACATTAATCAGGTATATTTGTGTCTTAAGTACTTGTTGGCAGCTTTTAATATATCATTTTGAGATCATATATTTTGGTAAGAGTCACGTCCATGATATATCAAGTTAAAAATGCTTATCTCAGAAGTACTTCTACTGTGATCATATTTATACTTAAGTATATATGTGTGTACAATAGAGAAGCCTGGGAGAATATGTAAAAAACTGAACCTTGTTTATCTCTGGGGAGGAGTAGTATTCTGAAAGAAGAGTAAGAAGGAGCCTTGTTTTCTAATTTATATACTCTCTGTTGTTTGAGTTGTTTTTAAGCCGTGTTTTTCATTTTAGGAAATGTGTAGTATTATAGAAAAAGATTTTTAAATACAAATGAGCAGGCTGGGCGCAGTGGCTCATCCCTGTAATCCCAGAACTTTGGGAGGCCGAGGTGGGGGGATCATGAGGTCAGGAGTTCGAGACCAGCCTGCCTAACATGATGAAACCTCATCTCTACTAAAAAGATAAAAAAATTAGCTGGGCATGGTGGTGTGTGCCTGTAATCCCAGTTACTCAGGAGGCTGAGGCAGGAGAATTGCTTGAACCCGGGAGGCGGAGGTTGCAGTGAGCCAAGATCATGCCATTGCACTCTAGCCTGGGTGACAGGGCAAGACTTGATCTCAAAAAAAAAAAAAAAAAAAAAAAATGAGCAAAAGGGAGAATCACTCAGAATCATTGTTCAATTATTTTTGTTATCTGTACTTCCAGATGCATCTTCTGTGCTTTCAGCAGTTATAGAATCAGACTATAAATCATCCTGTAACCTGCTTTTTACAAGTAATTAATGTATCATAAGTGTCTGTAATGAATGCTTGTTATTCCAGTATGTGAATGTACAACAGTTCATTCAGCCAAATACTCTGCTGATTTCAATGATTTGTGTTTATAAAGTACTTTTACAGACACCTTCACATTATTTGATTATTTCTAATATGTATTACATTCAAACATAAAGATTAGTTTTGTACACACTTACATAAAACTTGAATTCCAAAGTAGGTAGAAGTTAAATTTTTTTCTTAATGGTGGAATTTTGTCTGACACAGGCTATTAAATGTAAGTTGGCCTATATTGAACCATATAAAAGGACAATGCAGTGGTCCAAAGAAGCTAAAGAAAAATTTGAAGAAAAGGCTCAAGATAAATTTATGACATGTTCAGTTATCAGTAAGTTCCATTTTTACTTGTTATGTAATCACATATAATTTTAAATAATAATATGAATAACATTTGTCAAATTTTAGAATAAATCCAGTGTGCCATCAGTAGTAGTGGTGAAAGATAAGATTTGTTGAGAATTAGGTACAATGGAATTATATCTTTTATGGACTCTAAAGTCATCAGGACAAAAATCACCATAAAAGATCAAGTTACCCTTGACATGGCCCCTTGAAAGCCCTAAAGCCAGGAATTAGCTTCTTTTATTTGTTTGCATTTTTGCTAGGGCTCTGTCCTTGTCCTTAACATAGTGGATGCTAACGTTTAATTTCCAGGAAAGTGAGGGGAGATGGGACATGATTGATAAACAGCTTTTCCTTGCTGTTTTTTGTCTCACTGGCTTAAGCGAATTCAACTGTGGGTTCTCAGCATAATTTGAAAAAAGTTATTCCTTTTTTGGAGCATTTGGGCCCAAAATAGAGTCTGACCACTAGCCCACAATTTCGTAACATAACAAGTTCTGAAAATCAAAAGTTCAGCAGCAAAATTGGTTCTGAATTGGCATGAGGCTGTATATAGTCTTTATCTCGTTTATAGTGAATATTCATATTTTACTTCAAGATAATGTTTGTGGGCTGCTGCCCCAGACTCTGCTGGTGGTATTAGATACATATACAGGATAGGTGCTGAGTAGCTTTTCCCAATTAGAAGAATTTTGAATTCTGAAACATGCCTGGCCCCAAGGGTTTTAGACAGGGGGATTGGGAATCTTGTTTGTTTTTTTTTTGTTTTTTGAGACAGGGTTTCATTCTGTCACCCAAGCTGGAGTACAATGGTGTGAACAGTGGCTCACTGCAGCCTCAACCTCCAGGGCTCAAGTGATCTTCCTGCCTTAGCCTGTCATGTAGCTGGGACCACAGGCATATGCCACCATGGCCAGCTAATTTTTAAATTTTTTTTGTAGAGATGGGATCTTTCTTTGTTGCTCAGGCCAGTCTCGAACTCTTGGGCTCAAGCGAACCTCCCTCCTCGGCCTCCCAAAGTGCTGGAATTACAGGTGTGAGCCACTGTGCCTGACCAGGAATCTGTTTTTCATCTGATATTTTGATCATTTCCAAAGTTGTAACACACACTGGCTGGGCTGGGCTTAATGAATAGTAATGCAGGATACATGAGACCATGTTTACTTAGCATAGATGTATAGGACTTTCAGGGGTAGTTTTTACTGTATCCATGTCTTTGCTTTATCATAAGACTATTGGACTATTCACTGTGAGGAAACGAGCCTAGAAATGAATTGCTCAAAGTCATAACCTAGAAATGATAGTATATCTCTGATAATTTATTTACTTCAGAATAAGAAATTGTTTTAAAGAAATAGTGTCATTTAAGAGGAATATGATTATACAGACTGTATCCTTAGGCTATAGAAGTTTTCTATCTAGCTTCTCTGAAATGAACAAATGAATTAAAGACCTCTTGGTCCTTGAACAGTCTCCACTGATTTTGAGCCAACTTTAACTGGTATAACTGTTTTCCAGCCTTCCTTTAGGAATAGTGTTTCGTGGGGTTTTTGCACCTTCCTAGAATAATTTCCCATGGACAGTCAATCAAGATTTCTTGGGTTTCTTTCTTCATTCCTCTTCTTTCTTTCTCACATAATTATTTAATACCAGTGACATCCAAACACTAGCTGTGGCATAGTTATTAACCTAGATTATTTTATTTAAAGAGTGCCAGAAGGCCTTGCCCAACCAAAACTGTCTTTCCCCATTCACCTGCACAGCAGTAAAGTTGTGAGTTCAAGACCTTTATAATAAAGTGAACTACCACAGCTGAGAACAGGAACCTGCCATTAATACATGCTGTGTTACCTTAGAAAGCAAGGAACATTTATATTTGATTAAGAGGAGAGCAGGGAAGAAGATAAAGGTACAGAACACAGAGAAAGTTGACCCTATTGGAATAAGGAACTTTTTGCATAAGAAGTATAAAACCAAAGAACTAAAGTTAACACAAGACATGGCAAAGCAGGGGAGATCAAAGTTTATTGAGGCTCAGTGTTGCTTAGCCTTTTGTGTCTAGATAATTTATCTGGAACACTGAAAAGTAGCCAGGAATTTTTTTTTTCAACTCCTGATAATAAAGCTTTTTAGGCCAGGTGTGGTGGCTGATGCCTGTAATCCCAGTATTTTGGGAGGTCAGAGGTGGGTGGATCACCTGAGGTCAGGAGTTTGAGACCAGCCTGGCCAACATGGTGAAACCCCATCTCTACTAAAAAAAAAAATATATATATATATATATTAGCCAGGTATGGTGGCATGCATCTGTACTCCCAGCTACTTGGAGGCTGAGGCAGGAGAATCACTTGAACCTTGGAGGCAGAAGTTGCAGTGAGCCGAGGTTGTGCCACTGCACTCCAAGCCTGGGTGACAGAGTGAGACTTCGTCTCAAATTAACAACAACAACAACAAAAAAGCAACAAACCCTCTGCAGGAAGCAGACTGCTCCTGGAGGACCTGGGAGAGCCCCCAAAACTGAGTACCCCAACTGCAGAAGTGGGAAAGGGAGACCCTCCTCTCCTGAAAACACACTTCCACTGGAGAAGCTGAAGGTCTGTTTGTGGGAGAAGTTTCCAACTTTGCCTGGAGCTGAGTCAATTTAGAGAGCCGAGCGAAATATAGGGGTAGAAGAAGCAGCAGAAAGGCCCTGGGAGCTCGCTGGGTCCCCAAGCAGCCCATTCCTGCCTGGTGCCACAGGGATTCAATGGAAGAGGAGCAGGGGGTAAAACTCCACAGGGAGAAGGAAATCTCTAGCTGAACTTGGTAACAATTTGAACAGGGTGAGAAGCCTCCTGGCCAGAACTTGGGGGAGGGTACAAATCTGGTGTGTAGACTCCACAGGCAGGGGAAGAACCAAGCCCTTTTCTTTCCCAGCTGGGAGGCAGATAGCCTGGGGCAGGTTTTCAAACCCATATTGCTCTCCACGTGGACGCAGACTTGGGGCTGATGGGGGGAACACAGTGGGAATGAGACTGGCCCTTTGGTTTGCATGGGAGCTGGGTGAGGCCCGTGACTGCCATCGTTCCCCCACTTCCCTGACAACCTGCATGACTCAGCAGAGGCAGCCATAATTCTCCTAGGCACACAACTCCAGTGATCTGGGAATCTCACCCCCATCCCCCACAGCAGCCTCAGCAAGACCCACCCAAGGAGAGTCTGAGCTTAAACACACCTAACCCTGCCCCCACCAGATGGTCCTTCCCTACCCACCCTGGTAGCTGAAGAGAAAGGGCATATTGTGAGTTCTACAGCCCCGCTCATCGCCAGTTCCTCCCCATACTACCACAGCTGATGCTGTCTGGAAATTGCCACCTCTGGCAGGAGGCCAACTGGCACAAAAATAGAGCATTAAACCACCAAAGCTAAGAACCTTCACAGAGCCCATTTCACCCCATCGCTACCTCAACCGGAACAGGCATTGCTATCCACCACTGAGAGACCCACAGGTGGTTCACATCACAGAACTCTGTGCAGACAACCCCCAGTACCAGCATGGAACCAGGTAGACTCCCTGGGTGGCTAGACCCAGAAAGAGACAATCACTGTAGTTCCGCTCACAGGAAGCCACATCCGTAGGAAAAGGGGAAGAGTACTACATGAGGGGAACACCCCATGAGACAAAAAAATCTGAACGACAGTCTTCAGCCCTAGACCTTCCCTCTGACAGACCCTATCCAAATGAGAAAGAACCAGAAAACCAACCCTGGTAATAAAACAAGGCTCTTCAACAACCCCCACAAAATCACACTAGTTCACCAGCGGTGGATCCAAACCAAGAAGTAGTCCCTGATTTACCTGAAAAAAATTCAGAAGATTAGTTATTAAGCTAATCAGGAGAGAAAGGCGAAGCCCAATGCAAGGAAATCCAAAAAACAATATAAGAAGTGAAGGGAGAAATATTCAAGGAAATAGCTTAAAACAATCAAAAATCCAGGAAACTTTGGACACACTTTTAGAAATGCGAAATGTTCTAGAAAGTCTCAGCAATGGAATTGAACAAGTAGAAGAAGAAATTCAGAACTCAAAAAACAAGGTCTTCGAATTAACCTAATCCAACAAAGACAAGGAAAAAAGAATAAGAAAGTATGAACAAAGCCTCCAGGAAGTCTGGGATTATGTTAAACGACCAAACCATAGACTTCTCTTCTTCCTCAGGAAAACGTATTTGGGGAAATAATTGAGGAAAACTTCCCCAGCCTTGCTAGAGACCTAGACATGCAAATACAAGAAGCACAAAGCTTGGAAAACGTATTTGGGGGAATAATCAAGGAAAACTCCCCAGGCCTTTCTAGAGACCTAGATATCCAAATACAGGAAGTACAAAGAAGACCTGGGAAATTCATCACAAAAAGATCTTTGCCCAGACACATTGTCATCAGGTTATCAAAGTTAAGACAAAGGAAAGGATCTTAAGAGCTGTGAGACAGAAGCACCAGGTAACCTATATAGGAAAACCTATCAGATTACCAGCAGATTTATCAGCAGAAACCCTACAAGCTGGGAGGGATTGGGGCCCTATCTTCAGCCTCCTTAAACAAAACAATTTATCAACCAAGAATTTTCTGTCCAGTGAAACTAAGCATCATATATGAAGGAAAGATACAGTCTTTTTCAACAAACAAAGGCGGAGAGAATTTGCCATTACCAAGCCACCACTACAAGAACTGCTAAAATTTTGGAGCTCTAAATCTTGAAACAAATTCCTGGAAACACATCAAAACAGAATCTCTTCAGAGTATAAATCACACCAGACCTGTAAAACAAAAATACAAGTTAAAAAGCAAAAACAAAAAACAAAAAAAACCAAAGTACACAGGCAACAAAGAGCACCATGAATGCAATGGTACCTCACATTTCAATATTAACATTGAATGTAAATTGCCTAAATGCTCACTTAAAAGATACAGAACCACAGAATGGTTAAGAACTCACCAACCAACCATCTCCTGCCTTCAGGAGGCTCACATAACACATAAGGACTCACATAAACTTGAACTAAAGGGGTGGAAAAAGGCATTTCATGCAGATGGACACCAAAAATGAGCAAGGGTAGTTATTCTTACATCAGACAAAACAAACTTAAAGCAACAGCAGTTAAAAGAGATAGAGAGGAACATTATATAATGGTAAACAGCCTTGTCCAACAGGAAAATATCACAGTCTTAAACATATGTGCACCTAACACTAGAGCTCCCAAATATATAAAACAATTACTAATAGACCTAAGAAATAAGATAGCAACACAATAATAGTAGAGGACTTCAATATTCCACTGACAATACTAGACAGGTCATCAAGACAAAGTCAAAGAAACAATGGATTTAAACTATACCTTGGAACAAATGGACTTAACAGATATATACAAAACATTTCATCCAACAACCGTAGAATACCCATTCTATTCAACAGCATATGGAAATTTCTAAGACCATATGACCTCAATAAATTTAAGAAAATTGAAATTATATCAAGCACTCTCTCAGACCACAGTGAAATAAAATTGGAATTCAACTTCAAAAGGAACCTCCAAAACCATGCAAATACATGGAAATTAACCTGCTCCTGAATAAGCATTGGGTCAAAAACAAAATCAAGATGGAAACTAAAATTTCTTCAAACTAAACGACATAAGGACACAACCTATCAAAACCTCTGGCATACAGCAAAGGCAGGTGCTAAGAAAAGTTCCTAGCCCTACATGCCTACATCAAAAACACTGAAAGAGCATAAACTGACACTAAGGTCACATCTCAAGGACTAGAGAAACAAGAACAAGCCAAACCCAAACCTGGCGAAATAACCAAGATCAGAGCAGAACTAAATGAAATTGAAACAAACAAAAAATACAAAAGATAAATGAAACAAGCTGGTTCTTTGAAAAGGTAAATAAAATTAATAGGCCATTAGCAAGATTAACCAAGAAAATGAGAGAAAATCCAAATAATCTCACTAAGAAACGAAACATATTACAGCTGACACCACTGAAATACAGAAGATCATTCAAGGCTACTATGAACACTTTTACGCACATAAACTAGAAAACCTAGAAGAGATGGATAAATTCTGGAAAAATACAACCCTCCTAGCTTAAATCAGGAAGAATTAGATATCCTGAACAGACCAATAACAAGCAGCAAGATTGAAATAGTAATTTAAAAATTACCAACAAAAAAAAAGGACCAGACGGATTCACAGCAGAATTCTACCAGACAATCAAAGAATTGGTACTAATCCTTTTGACACTATTCCACAAGATAGAGAAAGAAGGAACCCTCCCTAATTCATTCTTTGAAGCCAGCATCACCCTAATACCAAAGCCAGGAAGGACACAACCAAAAAAGAAAACTATAGACCGATATCTTTCACGAACATAGATGTTAAAATCCTTAACAAAATACTAGCTAACCGAATCCAACAACATATCAAAAAAGTAATCCATGATCAAGTGAGTTTCATACCAGGGATGCAGGGATGTAATATATGCAAGTCAATAAATGTGATACACCACATAAACAATTAAAAATCACGTGATCTCAATAGATGCAGAAAAAGCATTCAACAAAATCCAGCATCCCTTTATGCTTAAAACTCTCAGGAATTTGGCATACAAGGGACATACCTTAATGTAATAAAAGCCATCTATGACAAACCCACAGCCAATGTAATTCTGAATGGGGAAAAGTTGAAAGCATTCCCTCTGAGAACTGGAACAAGACAAGGATGCTCACTCTTACCACTCCTCTTCAACATAGTAGTGGAAGTCCTAGCCAGAGCAATCAGACAAGAGAAAGAAAGAAAGGGCATCCAAATCAGTAAAGAAAAAGTTAAACTGTCACTGTTTGCTGATGATATGATTGTTTAACTTGAAAACCCTAAGGACTCCTCCAGAAAGCTCCTAGAACTGATAAAATAATTCAGCAAAGTTTCCGGATACAAGATTAATGTACACAAATCAGTAGCTCTTCTGTACACCAACAGCGACCAAGCGGAGAATCAAATCAAGAACTCAACCCCTTTTACAATAGCTGCAAAAAAATAAAATACTTAGGAATATAACTAACCAAGAAGTCAAAAGACCTCTAGAAGGAAAACTACAAAACACTGCTGAAAGAAATCATAGAGGACATGAACAAATGGAAACACATCCCATGGATGTGTAGAATCAATATTGGATGGGTAGAATCCTTCTGATTCTACCGTATTGCAATGGTACCCATATTGATGGGTAGAATGAATATTGTGAAAATGACCATACTGCCAAAAGCAATCTAAAAATTAAGTGCAATCCCCATCAAAATACCACCATCATTCTTCACAGAATTAGAAAAAACAATTCTAAAATTTATATGGAACCAAAAAAGAGCCCACATAGCCAAAGCAAGACTAAGCAAAAAGAACAAATTTGGAGGCATGACAATACCTGATTTCAAACTATACTATAAGGCCATAGTCACCAAAACAGTGTGGTACTGGTACAAAAATAGTCACATAGACCAACGAGAACCCAGAAATAAACCCAAATACTTACAGCCACCGATCTTTGACAAGGCAAACAAAAACATAAAGTGGGGAAAGGACACCCTTTTCAACAAATGGTGCTGGGATAATTGGCTAGCCACATGTAAGAGAATGAAACTGGATCCTCATCTCTTAGCTTATACAAAAATCAACTCAAGACTGATTAAAAACTGAAATCTAAGAACGGAAACTATAAAAATTCTAGAAGATACCATTGGAAAAACCCTTCTAGACACTGGCTTAGGCAAGGATTTCATGACCAAGAACCCAAAAGCAAATGCAGTAAAAACAAACATACATAGCTGGGACCTAATTGAACTAAAGAGCTTTTGCACGGCAAAAGGAACAGTCAGAAGAGTAAACGGACAACCCACAAAGTGGGAGAAAATCTTCACAATCTATACATCTGACAAAGGACTAATAGCCGGAATCTACAATGACCTCAAACAAACCAGTAAGAAAAAAAATATCAAAAAGTGGGCTAAGGACCTGGATAGACAGTTCTCAAAAAAAGATATACAAATGGCCAACAAAGGTATGAAAAAATGCTCAACATCACTAATGATGAGGAAAATGCAAATCAAAACTACAATGCGATGCCACCTCCTCACTCCTGCAAAAATGGCCATAATCAAAAAATCAAAAAACAGTAGATGCATGCGTGGAGTGAACAGGGAACACTTCTACACTGCTGGCAGGATTGTAAACTAGTACAGTTACTATGGAAAACAGTGTGGAGATTCCTTAAAGAACTAAAAGTAGAACTACCATTTGATCCAGCCTTCCCATGCTAGATATCTACCCAGAGGAAAAGAAGTCATTATTGGAAAAAGACACTTGCGCACGCATGTTTATAGCAGCACAATTCACAATTGCAAAATCGTGGAACCAACCCAAATGCTCATCAATCAGTAAGTGGATAAAGAAACTGTGATTATGAATATGAATGATGTACTACTACACAGCCGTAAAAGGAATGAATTCACAGCATTTGTAGTGACTTGGATGAGATTGGAGACTATTATTCTGAGTGAAATAACTCAGGAATCGAAAACCAATCATCATATGTTCTCACTGATATGTGGGAGCTAAGCTATGAGGATGCAAAGGAATGGACTTTGGGAACTTGGGGTAAAGTAGGAGGGGGGCGAAGGATAAAAGACTACAAATACGGTGCATTGTATACTGTTTGGGTGATGGGTGCACCAAAATCTCACAAGTCACTACTAAAGAACTTACTCGTTTAACCAAATACCACCTGTACCCCTATAACTTAATGGAAAAAAATTTTTTAAAAACTTAAATGTATACTGTTATAACTCTTATAACTTGGTTAATATAGAATGTTGCTCTTGGTAATGGTTATCTTTTTATTTAGAATCATTCTGACTAGCAGCTACCAGCTGGAGAGGTGTAGGCATATACAGATCTCAGTGCATTTTTTAGAGATGTTTTCTAAAGAAATTTCTCTACCATACTTCAGATACTTACTGACCAATTTCCCTGTGCAATGTACCATAAATAAGTAAATAGACACGAGACAAGCCTTACACTCAGTTAACTCCCAGTCTAGTTTAAGAAATAGATCTGATAAACAGAATTAAAAGTTAGATGGTTTGTCCTAAAAAACATAGGGACAGAAAAAAGTTCTAGTTAATTGAGGGTTCTAGATTGAGTTTTTGTTGTTTTAAACTTTGTGCCATTTTTATAAAAGCTTAAACCTTTGCAGATAATCACTGGCCTGACTTAACTTTCATTCACCTTGGTCCTCCTGGAACTTGGTTGAGTTCCATAAAACAATTAAGAATACAACAGAACACTTCTTCAATGAATATATTTTTCTGAATCTAAAAGCTTTGAACTGATTTCTTTATATAATGGCACACAGTAACCTAAAATAAAATGTTCACTAATTTGTATATGTTACAGATAACACTGACCATTTATATCTGCAAAATGCTACTTTAACTCCTAGTGACTATGACATATTCTACAAGAAATGTCGTGTGCAAATGAAAGAAATTAAGTTTCCAATTTTTAAAAAAATTGCCTCATTTAGGCTGAGTGCGGTGGCTCAGGCCTGTAATCCCAGCACTTTGGAAGGCCAAGGTGGGCAGATCATTTGAGGTCAGGAGTTCGAGACCAGCCTGGCCAACATGGTGAAACCCTGTCTCTACTAAAAATACAAAAAATATTAGCCGGGCGTGGTGGCGCATGTCTGTAGTCCCAGCTACTCGGGAGGCTCAGGCAGGAGAATCACTTGAACCCAGGAGGCAGAGGTTGCAGTGAGCTGAGATCGCGTCACTGCACTCCAGCCTGGGCGACAGAGTGACTCTGTCTCCAAAAAAAAAAAAAAAAAAAAATTGCCTCATTTAGTATATTTTGTGACATTATTTCTTTCTCCACCCTTTCTTAATGGTTTTACAGAAATCTTGGAAGATAATATGCTCTTAGTTGAGCTTTTCGATTCTCTTGGTGCTCCTGAAATGACTACTACTAGTATTAATGACCAGCTAGTCAAAGAGGGCCTAGCATCTTATGAAATAGGGTAAGTAGATATGTAAACTTTCATTGTTAGTTCATGTTCTTATGTAACATTGTAATCACAAGAAGGGAAACTGGCATATCATTCCCCATTGGAGATGTGCTTAGACTGTAGACCTGGGAATTTTCCCTGTCCTGGACCAGAAAAAATAGAAAATAATTGGAATCATTAATGAGGACTAGAGTGACTTTTCCCTCCATTACTAAGGAACCCAGAAACCAAGAGAAAGGCTCCTTGAGAGTGCTTCTAAGGAAAGGAGACTGGCATCTTATTTCTGCTTAGGAAGCCCCTTGTGCCAGGTTGAGAAAGGAATTGGGAAGAGAATGGCAGGATGGAGAATAAGCGTAGTGGTAGAGTAACTTATATTTCCATTTATAGGAATGTTAATTTTCCTGGATTCAAGTGGATACTTTGAATGATAACCAGGCTTGAGCCATTGTGCTAATACTCACCCAGGACAGGCTAGTGGTTAGGGTGACCCCAGAAGCAGAAGAGTAGAGTGGTGGCAAGGACAGATGGGAGGGTTTTGAGGTCAAGACAATTCTTCCACAATAGGGACTTGTGCAGTGGGAATGGCCCTGGAGGAGTCTGAGATGGGCGGATCACTTGAGAAGAGTTTGAGACCAGCCTGTCCAATATGTTGTAACCCCTTATCTACTAAAAATAAAAAAATTAGCTGGGCGTGGTGGCGTGCGCGCCTATAGTCCCAGCTACTTGGGAGGCTGAAGCAGAAGAATCACTTGAACCCAGGAGGCGCAGGTTGCAGTGAGCTGAGATTGTGCCACTGCACTCCAGCCTGTCTGACAGAGCAAGACTCTTGTCTAAAAAAAAAAGAAAGAAAAAAGAAAGCCAGTATTCAGATAGCACCCACATGTGATGCCTGTCAGCATAAGCCAAAGAAGTAGTGACACCCCATAGAGCCCTGCAGTGACTCATACTAGTATTAATGATCTGTGGACATGCTTTCCTGCTCACTCTCATGCTGGAGGAGCTAGAATCAGGAGCTTTTCCACTATAGGTCTCAAATGAGAGCAGAAATGAAATGAGAATAAACATTCAAATTAATATTGAACTGGGCCGGGCACAGTGGCTCACGCCTGTAATCCCAGCACTTTGGGAGGCTGAGGCAGGCGGATCATGAGGTCAGGAGTTTGAGACCATCCTGGCCAATAAGGTGAAACCCCATCTCTACTAAAAATACAAAAAATTAGTGGGACATGGTGGTGGGTGCCTATAATCCCAGCTACTTGGGAGGCTGAGGCAGGAGAATTGCTTGAACCCATGAGGCGGAAGCTGCAGTGAGCCAAGATCATGTCACTGCACTTCAGCCTGGGTGACAGAGCGAGACTCCATTTCAAAAGAAAAAAAGATTTTTTTGGATTGAATCTTCTCCTTTCTTTTTAAAGTGAGGGTTATTGAAGTATAACTTATATACAGTAAAAAGTCACCTGTTTTAGGTCCACAGTTAAATGAATTTTGACAAAAATAGTCATATAAGCATCATCACAGTCGAGATACAGACCTGAGCAAATGCGAGCAAATGCAAACAAATGTTTTGCATACAGTTCTTTTCATTAACTTTTGTTGTTTTTCAGATACATCCTCAAAGATAATTCTCAAAAGCATATTGAAGTTTGGGATCCTTCTCCAGAAGAAATTATTTCAAATGAAGTACACAACTTAAATCCTGTGTGTGCAAAATCTCTACCTAATGAGAATTTTCAGTCACTTTATAATAAGGAATTGCCTGTGCATATCTGTAATGTAATATCTCCTGAGAAGATTTATGTTCAGTGGATGTTAACTGAAAACTTACTTAATAGGTACATATAATATATAAGGAAAATATTGCATATGATTTTATCCTTTATACTGTTTAAAAGATCTAGAAGTCATAAATGTAGATTTTACAAACAAAATTATTTTAACTAAGTAGTCTCTCAGCTAGTTAGAAGTATGAAAATAGGATATCTGTTGGCTGCTTTCACTGTGTTAGAATTTATTCATTCTACAAATACCTATTCAGCACCTACTATATGATAACCAGTATTGTAAGTGTTAGGGATATCCTGATATACAACGTAGACAAATCTTTGTTATCATGTAGCTTAAACTCTAGTAGAGGGAGAGAGAGTGAACATATAAAATTTTTAGTGTGGCAGATGGTGATAAGGGAAATAGAAAAAAATAAAGCATTTGGGGAGGAAGGCACTTTTAGGATGGTCAAAGAAGACCTCAGAGACAGTGACTTTTGAAACAGGCCCCAAAGAAGGAAGGAGGGAGGTAAGCCACATGAGTGTCTGAGGGAAGTTTATCTCAGGCAGAATGAAGAGCTAGTTCAAAAACCTGAGGAAGAAATACACTTGTACATTCAAGGAAGACCAAGGTGTCCAGCTTGGCTGGAGTGGAATGAGCAAGCGGGGATTGTAGAAAACATGTAGCCAGAGAATCATATAAGAAAAGGTTTGGAAAGTTAAATATTTTTTATCTCTATAGTTTAGAAGAAAAGATGATAGCTGCTTATGAAAACTCAAAATGGGAACCTGTTAAATGGGAAAATGATATGCACTGTGCTGTTAAGATCCAAGATAAAAATCAGTGGCGAAGAGGCCAGATCATCAGAATGGTTACAGACACATTGGTAGAGGTAAATCGCAGAGTTAAAAGTATAATTGTGAAGGTGAATGTATTTTGTCTTTTTTTTCCCTGGAGTTAAAACAGTTTTCATTGAGTTTTTCAGTTTGCCAAAAAAAATATTTCGAAGTGTTGTTTGTCTATAGACTTAAAGTTATTATTTTCTTAGGTCTTGCTGTATGATGTGGGTGTTGAACTAGTAGTGAATGTTGACTGTTTAAGAAAACTTCAAGAAAATCTAAAGACAATGGGAAGACTCTCTTTGGAATGTTCTCTGGTTGACATAAGGTAGTTTTTAGCTGAGTAATTTTCTCATTATTTTAAATATTTTTAAATGGGTTCTCGTCAGTTTTAATTTTGCTAAGATATTCTGAAATTTTCCTAAAATCTAGTTAATTTTGGACTTTAAGAGGGAAAGAGAAAAGTTCGGAGCACATAAATTTAGTGGCATTAAGAAATAGAGATAAGTGAGTATGAAAGTACCTAGATAGAATTCAAACTGTTGAATATTAAAAATTTTACTCTGAGGAACAACAAACACAGAAATAAATTGTGTAAGTTTAGAATTGCATAGAAAGCTAAAAATATGTAAATTACCAAAAAGAGTGAATTTGTAGAGGATTCTGGGAAAATGACAGAACAGTTTTAGTCTACTGGAATCCCACTATAAAAACAGCAACTTGGATAGTAAAACTAAAGACTACACAGTCAGTATCTACAACAAAATCAGATGACAAGTTACTTCTGTGAGCCCTCAAATATTAGCAGGTGGGGTACACCATGAACCAGGACCTTTACAGTATCAACATTTGTGTGGGAGGATTTGGAGGGAAGGCAGACTAGGATTCCAACAGCTTTGAGAATAGGAATCGGCAACGGTATTTCACTGGTGTGTGCAGGCCAATCTGAGAATAGCAGCCAAAACTAAGGGATAAGGCAGGATGCAGTTCTTATCTGAATGCAAGAAAGAGATCTGTAAATGTGCCACACAATACTGGAGCGTTCTTAGCTGTATAACCTCTTGAAAGTAAACTGAAACTCCTTTCCATAACCCCACACTGAGAAGAAATTGCTGGGAATAGACTTCAATTTGAGCAAGACAGGCAGTAGAGCAAAGGAAAGAAAAGATCCAGATGAAAGGAGGGGAAAGGGCCAGGTGAGGTGTCTCACACCTGTAATCCCAACACTTTGGTACACTAAGG
The DNA here is from genome assembly GCF_006542625.1 of Nomascus leucogenys. NCBI lineage: Eukaryota > Metazoa > Chordata > Mammalia > Primates > Hylobatidae > Nomascus > Nomascus leucogenys. The sequence goes on from NC_044385.1 coordinate 58,985,240, forward strand.
CAGGAACATCACTTGAGGCCAGGAGTTCAAGCCTGCAGTGAGCTATGATTGTGCTACTACACTCCAGCCTGACACAGTGATTTTGTAACCTAAATATAGAATTTTACAGTTTTTCCTGCCAAATTTCTTCTAATTGGTTTTGAAACTCAGATATTTGACTTTCTTATTCCATGTCTAGGCTGCCCCATCTAATGTTGTATTATCTGTAGATTTGAAAGCATACCTCTGTCAGAGTTGTAGTCTACAGTTTATGAGCTAAATCCAACTAATATGCACTTGGCCTGCAGAATGTTTTTTGAACTATGGCATATTAACTCTTTAAAAAACTCGTAAATTTCACATAAAAATTTGAGTTTCTTTTATTGGCGAAAATTGGATATCTAGCCTCTAAGCCAAAAATAACTGGCCTTCCCCTAGAGATTCAGAACAGTTATTAACTTTTGTTAAATAAATCCTAGCTGCTATTCACCATAGAATACTAGATAAAATTGTACATATAGGAAACAGCTCTATCATTAAGTCTACTGGCAGATAGTTTGCTATTGCTTTGATACGCTACCACAGTTATCCAAATCACTTGGGGTAGCTTGTAGTTCTAGACCAGGGTATCCAATCTTTTGCTTTCTCTGGGCCACATTGGAAGAAAAGTTACTGTCTTGGGCCACACATAAAATACACTGACAGGAATAATAGCTGATGAGCTAAAAAAAATTGCAAAAAAATCAATGTTTTAAGAAAGTTTATAAATTTGTGTTGGGCTACATTCAAAGCTGTCCTGGGCTGCATGCAGGTTGGATAAGCTTGTTTTAGATTGTCTCAAATTTGATCACTGACTTGAAGCCAATTGCATGTTATTTGGCTAAAAACATACACACATACACACACATAGGTATACATATATGTGTAGGCTTTTCAGACATGGATTATAAATAGGAATATTAAAAATATGTTTACCAATAAAGCTAAAAGATCCGAAAGACCTTTTCAACATTATTATAAAAACTTTAATGAACCTGTGTGGGATTTTTTTTTTTTTAAGAAATAAACCATACTGGTTTATCTAGCTTATTTATATCTCATCTGCAAGGATCTCATGAGAGAACTCCAGATACACTATACAATATACCTTAACATTTATTGTGTACTAGGACAGGTATTGTATGATGTGCTTTACGTGTGTTAGTTTAGTTCTCACAATAATACCCACATGGAATTATTATTATCTTCCTATTACAATTGAAGAAACGTCATGATGAGAAATTTAAGTACCTTACCCAAAGTTATCTATATAAATCTAACATTGGTTTGATTTATCAGTTTTGAAACCTGATCTTTTTATTTATTTATTTATTTATTTATTTTTTTGAGACAGAGTCTCCCTCTGTTGCCCAGGCTGGAGTGCAGTGGCGTCATCTCGGCTCACCGCAACCTCTGCCTCCCAGATTCAAGCGATTCTCCCACCTCAGCCTCCCGAGTAGCTGGAATTACAGGCATGCGCCACCATGCCTGGCTAATTTTTGTATTCTTAGTAGAGATGAGGTTTCACCATGTTGGCCAGGCTGGTCTCAAATTCCTGACCTCAAGTGATCCGCCTGCCTCGGCCTCCCAAGGTGCTGGGATTATGGCGTGAGTCACCACGCCCGGCCTAAAAATTGATATTATAATAGGATAGCTTCTTTTTTTTAATTTGTTTTATTCCCTAAAGATCCTTCTTCTGATAGGATATCTTCTTCTTAATGACCCATTTCTCTAATCTTACAGGCACCTCTTCCTATTGTCTGTGATCACTGATAGTGACAAGGGACACTGTAAATCTTTTAAGTGCCCTGGAATGGAAATCTCAGCTAACATACTATATAAATCCTATCTTAGTTTTCACTTTGACATTAAATAGTTCAGTCAGAATAATTGAACAGAATTATATCAGTCCCTTAATTGTACCTAACAGTACAGAGAATGTGTTTGTGTACATACTTTAAATGGTATCTTATGGACTGGAATGGAATACCATTATCATTTTAAAAGCCTAATAATAGCTAACCTTTAAGAACTTCTGGAACCTGCATTAATTGTCTTAAAGACACTATTTCACTTAATCCTAACAACAAACCTTCAAGATATAAATACTATTTATAGGTAAGGAAATTGAATAAAAGGTTAAGTACTTTATTATCTGGATAAAATATCTGCTGACGGTTGAGTTAGGATTATAAACACGGTCTGAACCCAGAACTGGAACTCTAACCACTCTGTTTTACTGTCATTTTAAGAAATTCCTTTTAATAGATTGTTCTTAGGGTGATAAAATAGATATTACACTCAGTTTACCCTTTTACCATTCTTAAGTGTACAGTTCTATGACATTAAGAAAATTCATGGCCAGACGCGGTGGCCCATGCCTGTAAACCCAGCACTTTGGGAGGCTGAGGCAGGCAGATCACTTGAGGTCAGGAGTTCAAGACCAGCCTGGCCAACATGGTGAAACTTTGTCTCTACTAAAAATACAAAAATTAGCTGGGTGTGGTGGCAGGCACCTGTCATCCCAGCTACTTGGGAGGCTGAGGTAGGGAGAATTGCTTGAACCTAGGAGGCAGAAGTTGCAGTGAGCCAAGATTGCACCACTGCACCCCAGCCTGGGCGACACAGTGAGACTCTGTCTCAAAAAAAAAATAATAATAATAATAACAAAAAAACACATTGTTGTATAGCATTTACCACCATTTCATCTCAAGAACTTTTTCATCTTCCATAACTGAAATTCTATACTCATATATTTTTAAATGTTAAATTAATATTTATATCCATAATAAATCAATGGATAACCTTGATGTTACATTGACTTATATTTATATACCATCATAATAAATAAACCATAACTGGTTCCAAGAGTTCCTAACAATTTAAGCTTCTTAGCACATAAGAACTCTCTCTAGGCTTTACAATAAGTAGTATAGCACATTTACGAAATCCTGTTTGGCCAAGTTATGTGCCCAGTTGATTTGGTTAGTTCACCCATATAAACCATGTTACTGTGAAAAGATTGACCTGGCGAAGCTGAGTGTGGTGGCGTACACCTTTAGCCCCAGCTACTCAGGAGACCAAGATGGGAGGATCCGTTGAGCCCATGAGTTCAAGGCTAGCCTGGGCAACATAATGAGGCCCTGTCTCTTAAAAAAATTGACCAGAATTAATTGTTTACTCAGTTAATGGGCTAGCTCAATGAAACTCTGGAACTAGAAACCATATTTAGAGAGCCTATAGAGCCTGCATTATGTTATCTGTAATCTCTTCTGTGTTACTAATTCTTTATTCTTGGGGATAGATTTGCTGGTTAGAGACATTGCAAGCTTGTCCAACCCACAGCCCATGGGCCACATGCAGCCCAGGATGGCTTTGAATGCAGCCCAACACGAATTTGTAAACTTTCTTAAACATTATGAAATTTTTTTGAGTTTTTTGTTTTGTTTTGTTTTTAGCTCATCAGCTACATTAGTGTATTTTATGTGTGGCCCAAAACAATTCTTCCAGTGTGGCCCAGGGAAGCCAAAAGATTGGACACCTCTGCAGTCACTCAGTTTCAACTCTGCAAACTAAAATGAATGATGAAATTGGATACTCTGCATTTCATTTATCTGTCAAATATTTACTGAGCATTTTTTTAAACTATGCATTACTGTCTGACAGTATTTGCTGAAAATTTAGGCTATGGTACTGCTAAATTTTAGTCATTCAAAACTGTATTACCACATCTATCAGATAATGTAAAAAATTTTGTTGAATCAGTAATTAAAATTTCTGGTATTTCTATTATTTATGGGTAGCAATTCAAGTTAGATTTGAAATCCAAAGAACTTCCAAAAATGGGCAGTGGAATCATCATTACAAAGAGACTTTTTTTCTTTCTAATTAAATATTTCTGGAATGGCTTCTATGTGACAGGCACTGTACTAGTCATTAGGGAATATGATGATGCACATAATACATCATCATTCCTGTTCTCTTGGAGTTTACAGTCTAGTTGACATATATGAAATGTATATAATGACTTAAAAAGTATTTAAAATATACCTGTTTTTTTACAGGTCCTCAATGTAGCTGCAGAAAAGATACACATAAATAAGTTAATATGTAATATGGGCCCTCAGTAAAATAGAGGGATGAGAAAAGGATAGGAAAATGAGGGAAAAAATTGTAAAAATAATACGAATCCATATTTAAATTGTTTTTTACTACATATACTTGGTTCAAACTATGAGTATATATGTGTGTGAATATAGTGTTTTTTGTATATTTCAATATTGTATGCTATTTTTATAAAACAAGTTGCCATTGTTTTCTGTTGTAGACCAGCTGGTGGGAGTGACAAGTGGACAGCCACAGCTTGTGACTGTCTTTCATTGTACCTGACTGGAGCTGTAGCAACTATAATCTTACAGGTGGATAGTGAGGTAACAAGTTACAAGAGATATGTGCTGATGATCTCATTAATGTTTCCATCAGTTCCATTTATTTTCTTTCTTATAGAGAAAATAGCAGCCAACTATTTGGATTTTGTTACAAATTTTGTTGGTTTTATTTCAAAGTATAAGAGGCATATATCTTTTCAGACCACTTCAAAAATATTCTTTGCTTTCTTTTTTCTAATTTAAATGTTTTATTACATTGAATAGAATTTTATAATTCACTTTATTACTATTTATGTGCTTTCTCCAGTTTTATACCTTTTTCCATATGAAGCAGAATGTATGTTTTGTAGTTCTTTTGCTTTTTGTAGGAGAAAAAAGGCACACCTTGGAAAATATATTTTGATTCTCTAATTTACAGAGAATGCAAAAGAATAAAGAAACTTGTTAACTGATGTTGTATTCCTCACTTCCCAACTCCCCATTCTGTGACTGGAAAAAAAAGTTTCCAGTTTGATTTTTTTTCTTTAATTTCACCTTGACATTGAGGTTTTCCTGATGCATTTCACAAAATAACTCTCTGTTCCACTCTCTTCCATGCTGTTTGCTTTTTTTGAGATGGAATTTTGCTCTTGTGGCCCAGGCTGGAGTGCAATGGTGCAATCTTGGCTCACCGCTCCCAGGTTCAAGAGCTTCTCCTGCCTCAGCCTCCTGAGTAGCTGGGACTACAGGCATGCGCCACCACACCTGGCTAATTTTGTATTTTCAGTAAAGACGGGGTTTCTCCATGTTGGTCAGGCTGATCTCAAACTCCCAACCTCAAGTGATCCGCCCACTTCTGCCTCTCAAAGTGCTGGGATTACAGGCGTGAGCCACCGCACTCGGCCCAGTGCTATATTTTGATGTGTTTAGATCTCAAAATAACTTGACTCAGTTGGCAGTATTTCTTGCTTAGAGAAATGTAGAAGAACTGCCTGTGAAATGTACATTGTTTATATGGAGATTTCATTTTGGTGTTTCATATTTACTCTTAAATCACTGCAGGAAAACCACACAACATGGCCATTACCTGTGAAAATTTTCTGCAGAGATGAAAAAGGAGAGCGTGTTGATGTTTCTAAATATTTGATTAAAAAGGGTTTGGCTTTGAGAGAAAGGAGGTATAGACTTTTTAAAAAAAATTTTGACATCAGTTTGTGATGGATGCCTCTTAGTTGCGTGTGAAATCTTCTTACGTGTGCTTTCAAGTCTGAATTGCATCTTGTTTGCTCTTAAAGATTTATAAACTGACCCTGAGGAGCCAGCTCAGAAATAGATTCCTTCAGAATTGCTCATTTCATTTTTCAGGCATGTCAGTTCTTGCACATTTAAGCCCCTTTACTGACATACTTGCTTTTGTAATTTCCCCTCTCCTTTGACATTTACACTGTAAACCAAAGAAAAAGAGAACAATATAGTGGATAACAGATCTGAGCCCTTTGGTATCCTTTGCTTAGACATAAATGTTTAGGTTTTATTTTAGAAATTCTGGTAGGTATATACCTACTAGATGTATATTTATGAAATGTAAATGTATTTTTATGAAACAGGATGAGTGGCAAATAAGTAATTGAACAGTATTTACATTTAAAGATCCTTTTGGGTTCTATGCTTGGAGTTTAAGCACCTTTGGTCCAGGGACAGGACCAGGATATGGTTGTGGCCCTAGCTTAATCTTTTCTCTCTCTCTCTCTTTTTTTTTTTTTTCCTGAGACAGAGTCTGGCTCTGTCACCCAGGCTGGAGTGCAGTGGCGCAATCTCGGCTCACTGCAAGCTCCACCGCCCGGGTTCATGCCATTCTCCTGCCTCAGCCTCCTGAGTAGCTGGGACTACAGGCGGCCGCCAACTTGCCTGGCTAATTTTTTGTATTTTTAGTAGAGACGGGGTTTCACCGTGTTAGCCAGGATGGCCTCAACCTCCTGACTTCGTGATCTGCCCGCCTCAGCCTCCCAAAGTGCTGGGATTACAGGTGTGAGCCACCATGCCCGGCCTCTTTTCTCTCTCTTTCTAGAGATAATAGAGGTATGTTGGAATTGGAGACACAAGTCCCAAGTAGCCACTTTGTACCATACATGGCCAGATCTCCGCAGATGTGTTTGCCTTAACTTACATCTTACCTTCTTCAGAACAGGGATCCCAGTCCTGATGAAATGGAAAGAGAATTAGAAGTCAGAAAGAAAGTGGGACATGAGGCTAGATATGGGAGATGCGGCCTGGATTGCCCGGGCTTTGGCATACAGATAATTGCTTTGCCTTTAGGCTAAAGCAATTCCTTGATAGAAGAAATGTTAGAATGGAAAATGCTAGGCAAGTTAATACTACTGACATTGTCTGCTACCAGTTGTAATGTTCTTTACTGCTTTTACAGACTAAAACTACTAGCTATCTTAAGGCAGCAGTGGGTTGGGGGTACTAGCAGGGTATTTGAGGAATTATGTGGCTTTTTCATAAATGCTTTATTTCCATTGATTGATTGATTGATTGACACAGAGTCTCATTCTGTTGCCCAGGCTTGAGTGCAGTGCTGTGATCTCAGCTCACTGCAATCTCTGGCTCCTGGGTTCAAGTGATTCTCGCACCTCAGCCTCCCAGGTAGCTGGGATTACAGACATGCGCCACCATGCCTGGCTAATTTTTCTATTTGTAGTAGAGACAGAGTTTCACCATGTTGGCCAGGCTGGTCTCAAACTTCTGACCTCAGGTGATCTTCCCGCCTCAGTCTCCCAAAGTGCTGGGATTATAGGTGTGAGCCACCATGCCCAGCACTTATTTCCTTTTAAAAGTACAGGAGATGAGAAGAAATAGAAACTTGCTATAATTCTGCTAAAACACAATCAATATTAATATTTCTTTCTGAGATTTTATTTTTTTATACAATAGGGATACCTATTTTTTTAATTGGAAGGGAATGATATAAAGTAGAAAAACTGATAAATATAGCATATTACCACTTAGGTAACATATGAATATGGTATATTCATATATACGAATAGTACCTTATTGTTTTTTAAGAGACTCATGTTTTCTTTGTATTTATGGATGCTAATAGCTTGCCAGATGGTTCTATGTGTGGACTAAATTGAAATCATCTTAAAGGTGTTGTATCTTCTAGTAACATTGAATTCATTGTACAATACTTGAGATATACATATGAAATTTTAAGAGAGCATAGTCTGTATAGAAATTTAAAACATTTACTTAAATTTTTATTGCTTATTCTCATCAGTCTTATAATTTAAAGTAGTTTTAATTTTAAGTTATGCTAATTTTTATGTAACAAATTAGAGCAAATATTTTCTTTCAATTTCATGTATATCTGAAGGATTCTTTTTATGTTGTTTTACCCAGAATTTTATATTTGCTCATGTTTAGATGTGTTCTTTTTTGGATGTTACAGAGTTAATAAATTAGATAACAGCCATTCATTGTCTGAGAAGTCTCTGGAAGTCCCCCTGGAACAGGAAGATTCAGTAGTTACTAACTGTATCAAAACTAACTTTGACCCTGACAAGAAAACTGCTGACATAATCAGTGAACAGAAAGTGTCTGAATTTCAGGAGAAAATTCTAGAACCAAGAACCACTAGAGGGTATAAACCACCAGCTATTCCTAACATGAAAGTATTTGAGGCAACAGTCAGCTGTGTTGGTGATGATGGAACTATATTTGTAGTACCTAAACTATCAGGTGAGACCTTCTATGTTATGTAAGCTCTAGTTCTCTAGTAAGAATGACAGGGATTGAAATACTTCGGGCAACCTCTTTGAATGTTATTTTCACAAGGTTGTTAGGAGGATTAAATGATTTCACACAATGCATGCAAAGTGCTTTTAATAATGCCTAACATAAAAATCATTTAGGCCGGGCGCGGTGGCTCACGCTTGTAATCCCAGCACTTTGGGAGGCCGAGGAGGGAGGATCATGAGGTCAGGAGATCGAGACCACGGTGAAACCCCGTCTCTACTAAAACTACAAAAAAATTAGCCAGGCGTGGTGGCGGGCGCCTGTAGTCCCAGCTACTTGGAGAGGCTGAGGCAGGAGAATGGCGTGAACCCAGGAGGCGGAGCTTGCAGTGAGCCGAGATTGCACCACTGCACTCCAGCCTGGGCAACAGAGTGAGACTCCGTCTCAAAAAAAAAAAAAAAAAAAAAAAGATCATTTAATGCAGTTTTTCATTATTCTAAGATAGCAATGTTATATAATTATAATTATGTGAGTGCTATTCTCAGTGTAAGAAGAAAGGAATTTGGAATTTCCATTTCCACTATTATTGCAGATGAACAACTCTCCCAAATAAGTCAGATCAGTTGCCAATTTTGTTTTTAATGAACATTTACTGAGTTGGCATGAAAGTAAAGAACATACCAAGCTCCAAAACAAAGTGAAATCACACACAGGGAGGTAAGCATGTGCCAAAGAAGGCAATCACTCTAGAGTTGCTTCATAACTATAGAATCTTGAGCAACTTTGATAACTACACGAAGTTAAAGAAAAAGGAAATAAAGGTCCAGGCCCCTTTACTCAAAGTGGGACATCTAATAGGAATTCCTCACGTGAAGATGAGATCCCAAAGGATGACTCCCACAGTGGATCAATGTGCTGATCACATTAAAAACCACTAAAAGTAGAGTTCAAATGAATTTTTTAAAGTTACTATAAAATGTTATTAATGTGAAAGAGTATAAAATGTATTATTTAAATAACAACATTAAGTAGCCACATACACATTGCCCACGATAAGAAGCAGCATCGCCAGAACCTAAGCAGACTTGTGTTGCCCCACTTGATCACGTCTCCTGTTTTGCCACTCAAGATATAGCCACTTTTCTGAATTTGCTAATTATCATTTCCTGTGTGCGTCACCAAACAAATTTTTTAGGTTTTCCATCTTTCAAACTTTATGTAACCAGAACCAAAATGTACATATTCTTTTGTGACTTTTCATCAAACTGTGCGAGATTCGTCCACCTTGATGCATTTCACTATATTTCATTCATTTTTTAAATGAATTAATAGCATTTCCATGAATGATTATATCTCTGTATCTGTTCTATTGATAGACACGTGTGTTTCTAGATTTTCTGTGATTACAAAAAATCCTACTATGAACATTCTTGTACCTGTGTCTTGTTACACACAAGCAGAATTTTTCTAAGACACATAATCTAGTGAACAGAATTGGTAATCATTGGCCAGGCACGGTGGCTCATGCCTGTCATCCCAGCACTTTGGGAGGCCGAGGTGGGTGGATCACGAGGTCAGGAGTTTGAGACCAGCCTGGTTAACATGGTGAAACCCCATCTCTACTAAAAATACAAAAATTAGCTGGACATGGTGGCACGAGCCTGTAATCCCAGCTACTCAGGAGGCTGAGGCAGGAGAATCATTTGAACCTGGGAGGCAGAGATTGCCGTGAGCCCAGATCGTGCCACTGCTTTCCAGCCTGGACAGTAGAGTGAGTAAGACTCCATTAAAAAAAAATTGGTGGATCATTTCTAGGTAATGTCAAATTGTTTTTCAGAGTTGTTTATAACAGTTTACACTCATCACTACCAGTGCATGAAGCGTCTCATTACCCCACATCCTTGTTAACACTTAATAAGGTCAGATTAAGTTCTACCTATCCTAGCGGATGTGAAATTGTCTCTCACTATGGCTTTAATTAGCATTTCCTTGACTTCTTATGGGGTAAACATCATTTCTTCTATTTGAGTCGTTTGTATTTCTGTGTTTTTGGAATGCCTGTCCATGTCTTCGCTCACTTTCCATTAAGTCATTGCCTTCTGATTCATAGTTCTTAATATATCCTGAACACTTATCCCTTCTTGGTTTTATGTGTTCCAGATATCTTCTCTCAGTTTCTTACTTGTCTTTTCAGTGTCTTTTGGGAGTTTCTGGATGAACAGAAGGTCTTAATGTAATTTTATCAATCTTCTTTGCTTTTTGGTTTTGTACCTCATTTTAAATCCTTTCTTGGGCCAGGTGCAGTGGCTCATGCCTGTAATCCCAGCACTTTCGAGAGGCCTAGGTGGGTGGATCACAAGGTCAGGAGTTTCAGACCAGCCTGGCCAATGTGGTGAAACCCCATCTCTACTAAAAATACAAAAATTAGCTGGGCGTGGTGGCGGGCACCTGTAGTCCCAGCTACTCAGGAGGCTGAGGCAGAAGAATCGCTTGAACCCGGGAGGCAGAGGTTGCCGTGAGCCAAGACTGCACCACTGCACTCCAGCCTGGGTGACAGAGCAAGAATCCGTCTCAGAAAAAAAAAAAAAAAAAAAAAATCCTTTCTTACTCTGATGTCAGAAAGCTATTTTATTATATGATCTTGTAAAAAAATGTTTATAGTTTTGTTTTTTACATAAAGTCTTTAAGCTATCCTGGAATTTATTTTTCAGTAGGTAAGAAGAAGAGATCCAATTTTTTTTATAGGTTTAGTTAGTAGTCCCAGCTCATCTGCTTATACGCCACACATTCCCCACTGATCTGCAATGCTAACTTTGTCAAAGATTAAGGTTCCATATATGCATGAGTTGTTTCTGAACTTTCTGTTCTGTGTTAGTGTTATTTATCCCTACACCAATACAGTTTTTTTCCTGAATATAGCATATACTACTTTTAGTGTGTATACAAGTTACTTTGTTGTGTATCCTATAACGCTTGAAATCCATTAGATTTCTTGGTTTTCTTTAGGTACATCTTGGCTTCTTAAATTGTGGTTTTATTCACTGTACCCTATTGTTTCTGTGGGGGACACTGTGTTCAAAGTGTTGCAAGGTCACAAAGCAAAGCCAAAGTTAGGCTAGAGATGAGGAAAGGTAACTTTTTTGAGAAACACTCCAAACCCCATGGCTTTGGAAATATAGATAGATATGGACAGGGTAAAAATACTGGTAGACCTTTTTAGAGTTAGGAACTTTAGGGAGGTAGGCATAGATAAGACAAAGGGGTTCAGCCTGACTGGAAGAATAGAAGTAATGAAGTTTGGTAAGAATAAGGGAGTTAGGTATATGATGAAGTAGTTGGGTTTTTAGCATCATGATACATGAGGGCTGCCACTCAGGATTTTACTCTTTCCTCCATGATTTCAATATTTTTGTGCATCTGTAAACCTTGGGATCCTTGAGAATATAAAAATCCTGGAGCCCCATTTTTTGTACACCTGAGAGTGGCAATGACACATGTGGTTGGCAGAATTTAGAACTTACAGAGGCCACCAGTGATTATGTAGACATCCTCAGCACTCTCCCAGCATGGAAGAGAACAACATGAAACCAGCTTCTATAGGCTGCTAAAATGACTCTTAGATCAGGACTAGCATAAATTAACCTGCTTTCCACCATTGTGTCTCCCTTATTTTCCTCACCTTGGGACTAAGATGCTGGGGGTGTGGGTGGAGGGTTTCCAAGTTTGTAAGACCTGTCACTTACACAAGTTTGGAGGCTCTCTATGAAAAAAGAATACAGGCTGGGTGCGGTGGCTCACGCCTGTAATCTCAGCACTTTAGGTCAAGGCAGGAAGATTGCTTAAGCCCAGGAGTTCGCGACCAGGCTGGGCAACATGGTGAGACCCCATCGCTACAAAACATGCAAAAATTAGTTGGGCATGGTGGTGCATGCCTGGGTCTCAGCTATTCAGGAAACTGAGGCAGGAGGATTGCTTGAGCCCAGGAGGTCAAGGCTGTAGTGAGCTGTGTTCATGCCACTGAACTCCAGCCTGGGCAACAGAGTAAGACCCTGTCTCATTTTCTAAAAATAAAATAAATACAGAAGTTTATATTTCTTGAGAATGAGAAAAGAAATCATAACAAATAACTGGAGCTTTAGGAACCTTTGAGAATATTCAGGTCCCTCATGAGATCTTTAGTCTTATGTGCAAATGCTGCAAGTGCTTCCTGACTGTAACCTGGGCCCATCAGAATAGTCGATACCTCTAGCACTCGTAGGGCTTAGTGTCATTAGCTCGTAATTAGTACCTATGGATAAGGGTATGGTAGCTATGAATTTGAAATTTTTCTCTCGTTTGTTGATCTCCTAAATATATTTTTTAATTTGAAAGACAGAATGAAATCGGTACAATTGGCTGTTCTAGAAAAAATAACATTTGAGACCTGTAGTAATAATACTTAACCCAGAAACTTTGCTTGACATGTATAATTTAGTCATTGTTCAAACTAGTAGCCTGTTATCTGCCAGGCAGTGTGCTGGATGCTTTACATTTAATCCTCCTGCAGCACTTGATGATACTGACAGGTACTGTTATTCCCAGAAGATGCTGTTACACCCAGAATAGGTGGTGGTATTACGGAAGGATAAACTGAGGCTTATTGGAGGTAAGGGAACTACCCAAGATCACACAACTAAAGCAGTAAGATGGGGATGGTAACTGACTCCAGAGCTTGCCTTCTATGATATCAGTTATGGATATATATATATATATATACTGTGGAAATAATGGGCCAATTAGCAATAAAAGCAAAATTGAAATTTTAACTTATATTCCCATCATCATACTGTATCTAAGCATCAAGTAGTATATGACCTGTGTTCTGTTTTACTTAGGGCTGTCAAACTGGCCCTATTTTGAATAGGTAGTACTTTCATATTAGGCTAGCTGCTATGTGTTCAGAGCTCCTTATGATGTTTGTACTTTCAAAATATAATCAAAGATCATAATATTGTTTATATGCTATTACTAATATGTTTTAAAACACACAGATTTTTACGAAAGTTCTGTTTTGGGGACGGGTTTTTAATTATACTGCTGAAGAGATGGAGTTATTAAATTGACAAATGATAGGGAATTTTCCTTAATACTTTCTATCTTTACTACTTTTTTTCAGAATTTGAGCTAACAAAAATGACAAATGAAATTCAAAGTAATTTAAAATGCCTTGGTCTTTTGGAGCCTTATTTCTGGAAAAAAGGAGAAGCATGTGCAATAAGAGGATCCGATACTCTGTGGTATCGCGGCAAGGTGATGGAGGTTGTAGGTGGCGCCGTCAGAGTGAGTCTGATATTCTTTTGTGACTATTCTAAAGCTAAATGCTATAGCATTAAATCGTCTTGTGCATTTGAACACAAGAAAGTTGGATTAAAACATCTTTTGATGAAAATTGTGTAGGAAGATCGGTTATATTATACTTTTATTTGTAATAACTTTTCGTTTTATTTGCAAATATATTTAGTAACCTGAATAAGCAAAAAGTACGGATTTGATTATTGGTTAATGGATAGACCACTTAGTTGTAATTGGTAGCCCTGTTTCCACACATAGTGTTAAGTAAAACAGTATGTTTTCCAGTGTGTTAAATATCTCGCTAGCAAATTTGTTTATGGCCCTATTAGTTTTTCAGGATAACGACTAATTTACCTTTCCAGAATAATGAGGTAACTAACACTCAGGTTTCATTCAAAATCTTCAAAAATAGCTACATCCTTTGAAATATATATATATATATATATATATATATATAAAATATAGATGAAAATACCTCTAATACATTGTATTTACTAAGTAAAGCAATGAAATTGATGAAGTACTTCATCATATATTCAGCACTTGAAAACTTTAGTTTTAATTAGGGGTGAGGGGAGAAAAACTTACATGAAAAAGTCTTTTGTTTCCACCTGGACAGGAGTTTATTTTCTGTTTGATGATGATAACTAATGATTACATAGCACTTCAGATTTTTTAGCTTCCTTCACATATATGCATTTATATTTTATAATTTGTTTACAATTATCCTAGACATAGATTATTATTCCCATTTTACTAATAAGAAAATTGAAATTTAGGTTCAGTGACCTGCCAGGGTCACTGGGTAGTAATGCTAGAGTTAATATCCAAGCATCTGATTGCTAAACTTCTGATTCTAAGTCTTACGCTTTTTCTATTGAACTACAAATTTTTAATGGTTTTCATAGAAGTAAAATAGTTTCAAATTTGGGGTGAGTACTTAAAACATCTGGATAGTTATAGGGGTTATCTGAGCAACTTGAATGTATGTGCAAAGTGACATACATTCACCTAAACATACATTCAAGTTGCTCAGATAACCCCTGACCTTTTTTCTTTACAAAGGTAAAATGAAATTCAGTGTTCATCAGGTTATCATACTTCATGAACTTTACATGTGTAGAATCAAATAAGATGGTGAACTTTTATAGAAATTCTCATGCTGTCCAAATACCTGTTTATTTTGACTTACTTAAAAGAACTTTGATAGTTTAATCATCACCTTTTATTTTTTTCATGTGGTCACTTTACATTTTTAGTATACACAATGGATTTTTCATTTCTTAACCTGGTATCTTTCAAAGTTTATCCTGTGATTCACATTAAGAAATAAACGTCTCGTGGAACCATATCCTAATTATCTGTGAGGTATTCAGACATTTTTTATTTAATTCTATTTTATTTCTTAATGGTAGTTGCCAAGCAAATCCAATTAAACAGTGATATGTTCATTTCATTATGTTGGGATAGAAGAAATAATTTATTGGCATTCCTTATTAAGACAGTTTAGAAATTGAATTATCAAAATTAAAGCATTTCAAAAAGGGATCGCTCTTGAGGAATTTGTAAATCCAATAAAACCCAGTTTTTTTCAAAAAAAATATCTGATGGGTTAAGTGTAAGAAAACCTTTTTACAATGAGGTTTGATACACTATCGGATGAGGGAATAAATACAGTATTGCTTTTTTTCCTGGAAATTTTTGAAATCCAGATTTTAAACTTTTCAGATGTCTTTTTTTTTTGAAACAAGTTCTTCCTCTGTCACCAGGCTTGGAGTGCAGTGGCACAGTCACAGCTCATTGCAGCCTTGACCTCCCGGGCTTAGGCAGTCCTCCCACCTCAGCATCCTGAGTAGCCGGTACTACAGGCGCATACCACCACAGCCAACTAATTTTTATATTTTTGTTAGAGATGGGGTCTTGCCGTGCTCCCAAGGCTGGTCTCAAACTCCTGGGCTCAAACAATCCACCCATCTCTGCCTCCCAAAGTGCTGGGATTATAGGCATGAGCCACCAAGCCCGGCCTGTCTTTTTTCTTTTTTTTTTCAAATAACAGGAAATTCGTTTTGTCCCCTAGCTTTTAATAATAAATTTTAACTATAAATTGTTATTTGTCCTGTTTCAGGTACAATATTTAGATCATGGATTCACTGAAAAGATTCCGCAGTGCCATCTTTACCCTATTTTGCTGTATCCTGATATACCCCAGTTTTGTATTCCTTGTCAGCTCCATAATACCACACCTGTGAGTACATAATAATTTGCGGAATGATTAATTTTAAACATTAGTTTTTATTAATAATTTTTTAGAAATATTTAGAATGTAAAATGAAATTTCAGTTGCAACAAAAAAGTAATAAAACACCAACACATAAGTTACTAAGACAGCTAAACAGCCTTTATGAAGACAGTTACAAAATTATACTCAAGGCTGTAAAACATCTGAATAAATGAAGAGATGCTCATAAGTGGGAAGATATAAGATTGCAAAAGTTTATTTCTTTATCAAATGAAATTACAACAAACTTGAAGCTGGAGATCAGATAAAAGAGTATCTTACTCTGTCTTGCTGCATAACAAATTAAGCTGAGACTTAGTGGTCTAAAACAACAGTAAACTTTCATTATCTCATACAGTTTCTGTGGTTCAGGGATTAGGAGTGGCTTAGCTGGGTTGTTTTGACAAGGGGTCTGTATTAGTCCATTTTCACACTGCTATAAAGATACTACCTAAGACTGGGTAATTTATGAAGAAAAGAGGGTTAATCGACTCACAGTTCTCCATGGTTGAAGAGGCATTAGGAAACTTACAGTTGTGGTGGAAGGTGAAGGAGAAGCACATACCTTCCTCACAAGGTTGCAGGAGAAAAAGAGATTGAAGGGGAACTGCCAAACACTTTCAAAACCATCAGCCCTTGTGAGAACTCACAATCAGCATGGGAGAAACTGCCCCATGACCCAGTAACCTCCCACCTGGTTCCTCTCTCAACACATGGGGATTACAATTCGAGATAAGATTTGGGTGGGGACACAGCCAAACCATATCATGGTCCCTTGTGATACTGCCGTCAAGATGTCCACCATAAGTGTAGTCACCTGAAGGATCAACTGGGGACAGAGGGTCCACTTCAGATGGTTGACTCACATTGCTTTGGCAGGAAGCCTCACTTCCTCACCATGTGAACCTCTCAACGCATAAAAACGTAACAATCACTGTTCCTTAATGAATACATATTGCAGGCCTTGTACAAGCACTGCATTGGCATATTGGGCTTTTTTAAAAAGTCTTGGCTGGGTGCGGTGGCTCACGCCTGTAATCCCAGCACTTTGGGAGGCCGAGGTGGGTGGATCACGAGGTCAGCAGATCAAGACCATCCTGGCTGATATGGTGAAACCCCGTCTCTACTAAAAATATAAAAAATTAGCAGGGCATGGTGGCGGGTGCCTGTAGTCCCAGCTACTCGGGAGGCTGAGGCAGGAGAATGGCGTGAACCCAGGAGGCGGAACTTGCAGTGGGCCGAGATTGTGCCACTGCACTCTAGTCTGGGTAACAGAGCAAGACTCCGTCTCAAAATAAATAAATAAATAAGTAAATAAATAAATAAAATAAATAAAAAGTCTTAAATGTAATGTTTTTAAATGTAGGGTGTGTGTGTGTGTTTTCTCACGTCTGGCTGAACAGGTTTATTTATTTATTTATTTATTTATTTTTTTTTTGAGACGGAGTCTCGCTGTCGCCCAGGCTGGAGTGCAGTGGCGCAATCTTGGCTCACTGCAAGCTCCGCCTCCCGGGTTCATGCCATTCTCCTGCCTCAGCCTCTCCGAGTAACTGGGACTACAGGCGCCCGCCACCACGCCCGGCTATTTTTTTTTTTTTATTTTTACTAGAGACGGGGTTTCACCATGTTAGCCAGGATGGTCTCGATCTCCTGACCTCGTGATCCGCCCGCCTCGGCCTCCCAAAGTGCCGGGATTACAAGCGTGAGCCACTGCGCCTGGCCGAACAGGTTTATATTTTTAAAGCGTAAAATGAGTACTCAAATTATTCATTTTTAAAGATTATTTTTATCATGTACCTGTGATATTCTCTGAGAACTGCTTGTGTATTTTATACTACTGTCTGATATTATTTGTTTATGGCTACTTTTGTGTATCTTAATTTGCTTCCTGCTCTGATTTTATGAAAGCAAAAAAGAATCTGAGTTTATTAATCTCAAATAGGTTGGGAATGTCTGGCAACCAGATGCAATAGAAGTTCTTCAACAACTGCTTTCAAAGAGAGAGGTGGACATTCACATTATGGTAATTTAAAGTATATATAGTTGGTATAAATTATTTGCCATCAAATATAATTAACATAATTTGAGGGATATTTTTGTTGATAAGCAATGGTATATACCTTCTTATGTGAATTGCTTGTTAGCCAAAAGAAACTACCAGTTTGGTTCCTAGGCTTGCTTTAAATAAGCCTGATTTTGAACAAGTTCCTGAGAACTTTCATAACCATTAAAGTCACTCATTTGAAAGATTCTTTATTAACAGCTTGTTTTGTTACACGGAGCAGTATTAAATTTTTGGACATGTTTATAATTATATGTAGCAGTTTCCAAGATGGTGCTGAACACTCAGTACTGTCTCAGGTCCAGGTAATTCAGGGAGTCTATCATGATCTGTGTCCTCAAAGCCCTTATCTGGTTAGTGAAACAAGGCAAAAACCTAAAACATTTGCACCACAAAGTAACATGCCAAGAGCTAAGTGACTGGTAAAAAGAGCAAATGTAATAGGAATTTAGAGATGGTGAGAATCGAGGTAGCCCTTGTAATGTTCTCCTGACTGGGGAAATGAAATGCACAAAGGTACAGAGAGACATTTTAGGGAAATGTTTGACTTGAATAGTGGAGGTTTTGCGAGGAGTAGTGGTAGTGAATAACATTCAGGAGAGGTAGGGGCCAGTTGGTGGGGTTGGTAGGGAGAGCCTGAGTGGAGGTTTCTGAGCAGTGAGGTGGTAAGATCAACCTGCAGCTGCTATGTTTGCAGGGCCCAAGTGGGAAGATATATGGTAAGTAAAGTATTTCTATATTAAAGGATGATGATAGAGTGATAAAAACCTAAAGGAGGCACACACTCACTTACATAAGGAAGTGGCTTTTGTTAGTACTAAGAGTCCCTCCCTAGTTACGTAGTCTCCATGGCAAATCACTGAAATATGGTAGAGATTGAAATTTTTAGTTTGTCCAGACAGCTTTCATTGCTTCTTTGCTTAATTGACACAGAAGAACAGCTTGTGGTATAGCAAAGGCTGCCAGATGTCTCAGAGACCATGAACGTGCATGCCACACAACCCAGCTGACAGCAGGCCTTGCCCAGACTCACTCCTCTGCCTTGTACACAAAGGGAGATGCTGACCAAGGGCCTCTTAGGTGCTAGCCTCTGCTCTAGGCCCGGAAACACTTACTGCTGGGGGCTGAGCAGTAAGAAATCCCTGCCTTTCTAGAGCTTCCATTTCAGTGGTGGGAAAGAGAAAATAAACTATGAGGAATATTAGATTAGGTAAGAGAGAGGCTGATAGGAATGGCATGGCCAGGGAGGAGGTTCCACTTTAAACATGCGTCTGGGAAGACGTCACTACAAAGGTAACATGAGTCAACACCTTAAAATGGTTAGAGGACAGACCACTCGGGTGCAGGGAGAAGAGTGCTGAGGGAGGGGACTGCACTGGCAGAAGAGTGAATGGTAAGAAGAGATAGGACAAGATCTGCTGGGAGGCAGCAACAGTAATTCAGTGAGGAGCAGTAAAACAGTGAGGAGCAGTGAGTTTGGACAAAGGTGGGATCAGTGGAAATGAAGAGAACTGCTGTGGGTCAGCTTATCAGTTAGGGACACATTCAGTACACAATAACTAAGTGAACTTTATTCAGAGTTTTAAAGTTACCATGATTCCTGCTTTTAGACTGTTTCGAGTCCCACCAATTTTGGATTTTTAAATGAAACTTTATTTCTTCACCTCTGAACATAACCTTTTCTTTCTCTTTCTACGTAGTATAATTTATTAGTGTCATCTAAAGGTGATGTATTTGGGAATTGGAATTATATATAACTAGTTATTTTGTGGTAAATAACTAGAAAACTATGAACTTGAGAGTGTATATTACATAAACCAAAGTAGTAGAATTACTCCCTTATAGCGTGTCAAAATACCAGGAAGAGAATTCTATGAAATGAGTCACTAGCCAAACTGTCTAGTTAATACTAGGATTCTCAGAAGCTAATTTTGATATTTACTGACTATAAAAATGTCATCAAGTGGAGTTTATTTTTATAATTATATTTATTGAACTTTAAATAGGAATTACCTAAAAATCCATGGGAGAAATTGTCTATTCACCTCTATTTTGATGGAATGTCACTTTCTTATTTTATGGCATACTATAAATACTGTACTTCTGAACATACTGAGGAGATGTTGAAAGAAGTAAGTGAACTATTTTTCTATAAAAATCTAAAGTGTAGAAAAGTCTAGTTAAAATGTCACATTTTGTCTTACACTATGTCTTAAATATGATTCTACATATCTGATCTATTAAGAAAATCTAGAGGATTTACACATTTTTGCTGAGAAAGATAAATAGGCTGACATGCATTATAAATGTCCTGTAAAAGACTTTAATTACATTAAGATTCAATTAATGTTTCTGTACCTTCAAACCTAGTGCGATGCCCATGCTATTCAGTGTTGTTTGAATGTAGGTATGCACATTCTAAAATCTTTATACAATTCAGTACCAGCAGAGGGCTCTTGCTCCAGATAAAATATGTTTTCCTTTTACTTGACACAAAAGCCGTGTATTACAAAATTTCTCTCATTTGCCTTCTCACGGGAAACCCAGAGTCACATTTTAAGCTTAGCTTCCATAAGTGGCTCATTCCTTGCCTGGTGCTTCTGTGGTTTAGTACTTTAAAAATATAGCCTGTTACAAGATATGGTTTCACATTTCAAGCTGCTATAAATCTTTTATAGGAATAGATTATGCATCATTATATTTTATATCACAAGATATTTTTATTTCTAGAGTTGCAGTCTACTTGTTAGACTTTTTAATATTCATTTTGGTGATAGTACACAACCAAACATTGTTCTATGGATAAAGAAAACTACTTTATTCTCTCAAATAGAAATGGTGCTGTATAACTTTGTACCTGTAATCCTCCCTGCCAGCTTTTTCTTTAAAGCAGAGGTGTGGTTGTTGTGGGTGAGTGGGGGGGTGTGTGTGTGTGTAAAAGAAGTTACGTCTGTTATTAAACAGGTTTTATAAAGATTACTTAGTCTTTCTGTTCTAGTTGTACTATTCACTGTGAACATTTTAAAGGGCAAGGTAAGAGCTCCCACTCTTATAATAAATGAATTAGCTTTGACATGTGTTAACATACATTTGAGGTTTCTTGTTGTTGAAAACTCATGGTGAGATTATTCAGAACATTAGATTTTCCTGTAATTGATCTGAAATAAATAAATGAATACCAACAAGGAAATGCACCCAGTTTTTGTGGGGATGAAATATGGAAAGTACCTTAAAACAATATAGCTAAAGCTGATTTTACTCAATACCATATTATTTCAGAAACCAAGATCAGATCATGATAAAAAGTATGAAGAGGAACAATGGAAAATAAGGTTTGACGTAAGTAACAATCCAAGTATTTTGGAAACTTTGGACACTTCATTAATACAAAGGATCTGATACAGGACAGAAAGCTCTCTTTTATAACAGTTTTATTGAGTTATTTATATATCATAGAATTTACCTATTGAATATACAGTTCAGTGTTGTTTAATATTGTTCACTGTTTTGTAACCATCACCACTATCTATTTCCAGAACATTTCATCACCCCCAAAAGAAGCCCTGTACCAGCAGCAGTCATTCTGCATTCTTCCTTCCCTAGCTTCATGACAGCCACTTCTGTCCCTGTGGATTTGCTTATCCTATACATGTCATATAAATGGAATCATACACTATGTGGTCCTTTGTCGCTGGCTTTTCACTTAGCATAACATTTTCAAGGTTCATACATGTTGTATATATCAGTGCTTCACTTCTTTTTGTTGCTGAATAAAATTCCATTGTATGGATATATTTTGTTTACCCATTCATCTGTTGATAGACACATGGGTTGTTTCCACCTTACGGTGATTGCAAATAATGCTGCTGTCTGATCAGGTACAAGTTTTTATGTAGACATATGTTTTCCCTTCTTTAGAGTATACACCTAGTAGTGGAATTACTGAGTCTATGGTAACTATGTTTAACATTCTAAAGATCTCCAAGACTGTTTCTCAAAGTGGCAGCATCATTTTACATGTATGCCAGTAGTGTGTGTGCAAGGACCCCATTTTTTCCACCTCCTCACCAGATTACTACTTGTAATCTGTTTTTCTAGCCATTTTAGGATAGGCATGAAGTGGCATATCACTGTAGACTTGATATGCTTGTCCTGGTGATTAGTATTGTTGAGCATCTTTTCACGTGCCTATTGGATATATATATATATATATATATATTTTTTTTTTTTTTTTTTGAGAAATCCCTTCAAATCTACTCCCCATTTTTATTTGAGTTATTTATCTTTTTATTGTTGAGCTATAACAGTTCTTTATGCATGCAAGTACCTTATCAAATATATGATTGCAAATATTTTCTTTTATTCTGTGGGTTGTCTTTTCACATTAATGGATTTGAGAGCGTCTCGCTATATTGCCCAGGCTGGTCTTGAACTCCGGGGCTCAAGCAGCCCTCTTGGGTTTTTGCAGAGTAGTTGGAACTAAAGGCATGGACCACCACACCCAGCTTTCTTTTCACTTTTTTGATAGTGTCCTTTTAAGTACCAAAGTTTTTAATTTTTTTTTTTTTATTATACTTTAGGTTTTAGGGTACATGTGCACAATGTGCAGGTTTGTTACATATGTATCCATGTGCCATGTTGATTTCCTGCACCCATTAACTCGTCATTTAGCATTAGGTATATCTCCTAATGCTGTCCCTCCCCCCTCCCCCAACCCCACAACAGTCCCCGGAGTGTGATGTTCCCCTTCCTGTGTCCATGAGTTCTCATTGTTCAATTCCCACCTATGAGTGAGAACATGCGGTGTTTGGTTTTTTGTCCTTGTGATAGTTTACTGAGAATGATGTTTTCCAGTTTCATCCATGTCCCTACAAAGGACATGAACTCATCATTTTTTATGGCTGCATAGTATTCCATGGTGTATATGTGCCACATTTTCTTAATCCAGTCTATCGTTGTTGGACATTTGGGTTGGTTCCAACTCTTTGCTATTGTGAATAGTGCCGCAATAAACATACGTGTGCATGTGTCTTTATAGCAGCATGATTTATAGTCCTTTGGGTATATACCCAGTAATGGGATGGCTGGGTCAAATGGTATTTCTAGTTCTAGATCCCTGAGGAATCGCCACACTGACTTCCACAATGGTTGAACTAGTTTACAGTCCCACCAACAGTGTAAAAGTGTTCCTATTTCTCCACAGTTTTTAATTTTGATGAAGTCCAATTTATCTGTTTTTTTTTCTTTTGTCACTTGGACTTTTTGGTGCAGGAAGAGTTTTAGTACGTAAACCTTTGTAATTTATGAAAATAACATAACCTTATTGTAAATTGCCTATTACTTACTTAAGTTCAGCAAATTTCAACAGTGGCTGATCACTTTTTGATGAATTTTCCTAGGTTCAAACTTTTTTTTTGTTTTGTCTACCAGTTTGAAATGTTAAATAGTAATAAATTAACCTACAAATTTGAATATGATGGTTTTTACTTAAGATAATTAGCATATTCTTGAAGAATAAGAACGTTTTATAAAGATATTGCTTGTATTTGCAGAAAAACATGTACCACATTTTTATACACATTTGCTTTTAACAATTACTAGGTGCCGTGATCTTCCTGGGAATCATGTAACTGTATAGTATTCCTTTGCTTTCATAGGGCTTAAGAGAAAGCACACCTTTTTGATGATTTTAACTTAAATTTTCTCTTAGCATTTCATGTATTATTTTAGTTTTTATTAGGAAGTACTTATTCTTAAATACTGCAAAAATGTATAAAAGGAAAAAGGATCTGTTCCTCATTCTGCACCTCAAACACCCCAGCCCTCATTAGTGGCAGTTACTATTGACTATTATTCTAGAATTCTATGTATATGTGTAGATAATATGTACATCAATAAACATTCATGCATTTTTTTGCACAAAACACTTTTTAAAATTAGAGGACAAAAGAATACTAAAGATCTTTGATTATCATCACATTTTGGTCCTACTGTAACAAAATCATTTTATGGTATTCAGTATTTAAGAGAGCTTGCTTTCTGCTAATTGAAAAGTAAATTGGCACCATCATGAATTTTTATAATGTAATAGATTTTTGTCCTTATTCTGAAATTTGAATTTTTCTGTGGTGTTTTAGGAATTGCTTTCGGCTGAAACAGACACTCCTCTTTTACCACCGTATTTGTCTTCATCTCTGCCTTCCCCAGGAGAACTCTATGCTGTTCAAGTTAAGCACATTGTCTCACCTAATGAAGTATGTGATCTAAATGATTAGTTGGTGATTAACAACATAACAAACTTTCTTGGTCTTAAACACTAGAAGTGACTCTTCACTTCTCTATCTTCCTGATTTCAAATGTTGCAAATTCGTGGCCTCTAGTTTGCCCCACCCTATAATATCCTCTTTAGATATTTGTTAATATTTAAGGCAAGTGTTTTTTAAGAATCTACTGGGTTCCCGGTGTTGTGCTGCTTTATTCAATGTTATGCTTATATCCGATATTTAGATTTTTAAGGTGGAACCGTTTCTACCTATGAAATCTTAAACATCTCGCTTCCCTTCCTCTTCCTGCACTGAACTCTTCTACTTAACCACCTGGCTGACATCGTGTTCCACTTACTATGTTTGTCTGCCTCCCCTTAGGGTATAGCTCCATGTTGTTCATTGAGGTATCCCCAGAGCCTAGAATAGTGCCTGATAAATACTAGGCACCCGGTTAATATTGATTGAATGCGTGAATAAAGGCACTGAAAGTTAAATTACATGTCCTTGGCTAACAGAGAGGAAGAAATAAGTAGCTTCAGCAGCTCCTTCAGCCTTTTACACAGTAAGCCATTCTCTCACAGGCAGGGGAAGGATTTGCTTTCTAATTTCATCAGAGAGCAGAGTAAGTAGCATGTTATGCTCTGTATAGTTGCTAAACAACTATTGCTGGTTTTGGTAATTTTGCTTATTTATTGCTGCATCACAGTTTACCCCTAAACTTAGCAGCTTAATACAAACACACGTGAGGGTCAGGAATCTGGGAGCTGCTGAGTTAAGCATTCTAGCTCAGGCTCTCAGGAGGTTGCAATCATGATGTTGGCAGGGGCTGCAGAAACCACTTTCGAAAAGACTCACTCGTATGGCACCACCTGGAAGGCTCTGTTTCCTGCCCGTGGCCTCTCTGGTTGTCCGCTTGCAGCATGGCTATGGCTTCCTGGAGCATGAAATCCCTGGCAGAGTTCTACCAAGACAGAAGCTACATGTCCTTATAAGCCAGTCTCAGGAGTCACACACTGTCACTGCAGTTGTGGTTTTTTGTTTGTTTGTTTGTTTTTTGAGATAGGGGTCACGTTTTGTCATCCAGGCTGGAGAGTGCAGTGACATAAGCATAGCTCACTGAAGCCTTAATTTCCCAGGCTCAAGCATTCCTCCTGCCTCAGGCTCCCGAGCAGCTGGGCCTACAGGTATGTACTACCATGCCCAGCTAATTTTTTTTTTTTTTTTTTTTTTTTTTTGAGACGGAGTGTCGCTCTGTCGCCCAGGCTGGAGTGCAGTGGTGTGATCTCAGCTCACTGCAAGCTCCACCTCCCGGGTTCACACCATTCTCCCACCTCAGCCTCCAGAGTAGTTGGGACTACAGGTGGCTGCCACCACGTGCGGCTAATTTTTGTTTTTGTATTTTTAGTAGAGACGAGGTTTCACTGTGTTAGCCAGGATGGTCTCCATCTCCTGACCTCATGATTCACCCTGCCTCAGCCTCCAAAGTGCTGGGATTACAAGTGTGAGCCACCGTGCCCAGCCTAATTTTTTTGATTTTTAGTGGAGATGAGGTCTTACTGTGTTGCTCAGGCT
This sequence comes from Nomascus leucogenys, assembly GCF_006542625.1. Lineage (NCBI taxonomy): Eukaryota > Metazoa > Chordata > Mammalia > Primates > Hylobatidae > Nomascus > Nomascus leucogenys. The sequence goes on from NC_044385.1 coordinate 59,010,875, forward strand.
GGTCTTGAACTCATGAACTCAAGCGATCCTCCCACCTCAGCCTTCCAAAGTGCTGGGATTATAGGCATGAGCCTCCACGCCCGGCCTAATCATGTTCTCTTGATCACAAGATAAGTGTGGTAGGATGTGGGAAGAAATAGGAGGTGAATATCAGGAGGTGTAGGCGTCTCTGGGAGCATCGCTAGAGGCCGTCTGCCACAGTAATTTTGTCCACATATGTGAATTCTTGAAATTCCAGAATCTGAAAGTTTTCCTTTCATTCTCCCCACTTAGGTGTATATTTGCCTTGATTCTATAGAAACTTGTAACCAGCATAGTGACACAGATGATAGTGGAGTCGGCAGGGAATCAGAATCCGAGAGCCTTGATGAAGCACTGCAGAGGGTTAATAAGAAAGTAGAGGCGCTTCTTCCTCTGACGGATTTTAGAACAGGTATACTTATTACATTTGAATGAAACAGGATACTTAATAAAACTTGGATTTTGTTTTAATGGGCTGATGACCTTGGGCTATCTCTAATGTTGATATTTTCCTCATATTCACTTTACATGCATGATTTCCTGGAATCCTCAAGATACCCAGAAGATGACTTGTTTCTCATTTTCTAGATAAGGAAGCTGAACTAAGAGACGTTAAGTAAACTCCCTTGGGGGACAATTTCACTTTCCACAAAGAAGACAGTGTTGGAAAATTGCATAAAGATTATTTTCTAAGTTTGAGGTTATCAGTAGCTGAAATTTGCAAGAGTTGTCATTCAGACCTTAATGGTCATCATTTTAATTACAGGCCACCTACAATGGTAATCTTGAGGTGGAGGCTCAAAGTATGACCTGTTCTGTCAAGACAGGTCAAATTTCTACTCTTTTATCTTTTCAGTCCATTCTTCCCATCTTTATTAAATATGTGTGATTCTCCTCTGAGGAAAATGTATCTAGTTATTTTAGTATGTGATGCATAGAGATGTATTTATTCTTGATATTTTAGCAAAGGAAAAACACACATCAGCTTAACGTCTTACCTGTATTCAGTGAGTGTTTTGTTTGTTTGTTTTTTGAGACAGAGTCATTTCGTCGCCCAAGCTGGAGTGCAGTGATGTGATCTCGGCTCACTGCAACCTCCTGCTCCTGGGTTTAAGCAATTCTGCCTCAGCCTCCCAAGTAGTTGGGATTACAGTTGCGTGCCACCATGCCCAGCCAATTTTTGTATTTTTAGTAGAGATGGGGTTTCCCCATGTTAGCCAGGCTGGTGTCAAGCTCCTGACCTCAAGTGAACCGCCCACCTTGGCTTCACAAAATGCTGGGCTTATAGGCATGAGCCAACTTGCCCAGCCTTTTTTTTTTTTTTTTAAGATGAGTCTTGCTCTGTTGCCCAGGCTGGAGTGCAGTGGTGCAATCTGGGCTCACTGCAACCTCTGCCTCCTGGGTTCAAGCAGTTCTCTTGCCTCAGCCTCCCAAATAGCTGGGATTACAGGCACGCGCCACCATGCCCAGCTGATTTTTGTATTTTTAGTAGAGATGGGGTTTCACTATCTTGGCCAGTCTGGTCTCGAATTCCTGGCCTTGTGATCCTCCTGCCTTGGCCTCCCGAAGTGCTGGAATTACAGGCGTGAGCCACCGCGCCCAGCCCAGATGAGATTATTGTTTTACTGATGACTTTTTCTTTCTTTCTTTTTTTTTTTTTGAAGACGGAGTTTCGCTCTTGTTGCCCAGGCTGGAGTGCAATGGCACAATCGTGGCTCACCGCAACCTTTGCCTCCCAGATTCAAACAATTCTTCTGCCTCAGCCTCCCAAGTAGCTGGAATTACAGGCATGCACCACCTCGCCTGTCTAATTTTGTATTTTTAGTAGAGACGGGATTTCTCCATGTTGGTCAGGCTGGTCTCAAACTCCTGACCTCAGGTGATCTGCCCACCTCGGCCTCCCAAAGTGCTGGGATTACAGGCATGGGCCTCCATGCCCAGCCCTGATGAGTTTATATATGCAAGAAATTGTCTATAACTCTTTAATTAAAATCACTTGAAATAAAAATCTTTATTCATTAGTTAAGTATTTCAATGCCACTTGCCCACAAGTAGAATTCTCTGTGAAATTACACAGAAAGCATATGACATAAGGAAGTAGAACAAGATGGGAAACTGAGGCACATGCCATCACTCTGAAATCTAAGGATGTACGAAGGGAAGTATATACTGTACTAATTTTTCCACCATTTAACTCAAGCCTAGCGCTCATTGGTACACTTTTTTTTACTGAGTATTTGCTTGTATCAGGTACCATGTTAAGAATACAAACATCAGTTCTGCACTCAAGAACAGGTGCTCTAAGCAGAGAAGAGACATGTAAACCAAGTAGAGTATGAAAAGAATAGCTCCTCTTAAAGGAGTGTGCGTAATGCCGTAGGATCACAGGGAAAGCAGTGATCAGTTATTAGGGCTTTGTTGGTCATGTTGGAGCTGGGCTTTGAAAGAAGAATGATAACTGCTCAAGGTGATGAATACCCTAAAAACTGTCAGAATGTTTTCCTGATGTTTATGATAAACATCATAAAAAGAAGGGCTCAGGAAAACTTTACTCTACATGAGGGGGTCAGCCATAAACTAAATAGAGGGATCAAAGTTTTAAGTAATCCTGTTTAGGTAACTCATTCAGGAAATGTGGTAGAAGTTGTTTGAGAGAACAAACAAATGAAGAAGCCTATACATTGTAATAAGGACTTGATATTACAGGCAGTTAAGGTGTACCATTAAAGAATTTCAAATAAGAGCAATGTAACTGAATTTTTAAAAATTTAATTCTGGTGGTCCCATAGCAAATGAAAGGACAGAATGGAAGGCAGGAACAGCGAATATTTATCATCCTTTGCCGAAGATGATGGCCCACGCTAAAAGAGACTAGGGGAGTATCAGAAGTTGGGGCAGTGGCAATATGAGCTAATAAGTCTTAGGAATACAAGAACTAGCAACTCTGAGAATGGGAGAAGTGCCTTTCTTTGAAGCTTAATCCTTAGGAATTAGTGAACAAAGGCTTATAAAATATGAACAGAAAAAGAGAAGCCAACATAAGACCAACTGTTCAATGTTTAATTCTGGATGGTGAGCCTATATTTGTTACATTTTCTTCTTTGTACTTTTCCGTATTAAACATTTTTTGATACATAATTGTGTATCTTGATGGGGTACATGTGATATTACATGCATAGAATGTGTAATTATCAAGACAGTATTTAGGATATTCATCACCTCGAGCAGTTATTTCTATGTGGTGGGAACATTTCAAGTCTTCTAGTTAATCTGAAATATACAATCCATTGGCACCCTACTCTGCTATCAAATATTAGAACTTATTCCTTCCAACTATGTGTTTGTACCTATCAACCAACCTCTCTTCATCCCCCCACCCCAAACACATGTATATTTGCCTTTCATGGCCTCATGTAACCATTAATCTAATTGTTATCTTCATGAGATCCACTTTTTTAGCTCTCATATGAGAACATGCGATATTTGTCTTTCTGTGCTTGTCTTATCTTAGTTAATATAATGATCCATCCATGGTGCTGCAAATAACAGGATTCCATTCTTTTTTATGGCCGAATAGTATTCCATTGTGTATATAATCACCACATTTTCTTTATCCATTCATCTGTTGATGGACACCTGGGTTGATTCCATATCTTGGCTATTGTGAATACTGCTGCAACAAACATGGGGTGCAGGTAGCCCTTTGATATGCTGATTTCCTTTGGATTAAAAAAATTTAATAAAAGACAATATGATTTTTTCCCTTTTTCTGTCTTTCCAGAAATGCCTTGCCTTGCAGAATATGATGATGGCTTATGGTATAGAGCGAAGATTGTTGCCATTAAAGAATTTAATCCTTTATCTATCTTAGTACAATTTGTTGATTATGGATCAACTGCAAAGCTGACATTAAACAGGTTAAAAATAAATGTCGGGGTGTTGAATTAGATTTCTTTTTTTTAAATAGTTTTCTTATTGAGAATATTTTTGCCTCTTTTAAAAGAAAAGGGTTATTCTAAGGCTGTTTATAAATTAGGAATTTTTATTGTGTTAAAGTACACATAAAATTTACCATTGTAGCTTTTTTTTTTTTTTTTTTTTTTTTTTAGATGAGTCTTGCTCTGTTGCCCAGGCTGGAGTGTAGTGGCGCAATCTCGGCTCACTGCAACCTCCGCCTCCCAGGTTCAAGCGATTCTCCTGCCTCAGCCTCCCTAGTAGCTGGAATTACAGGTGCCCACCACCATCCTGGCTAATTTTTTTTGTATTTTTAGTAGAGATGGGGTTTCGCCATGTTGGCCAGGCTGGTCTCAAACTCCTGACCTCAGGTGATCCCGCCACCTCAGCCTCCCAAAGTGCTGGGATTACAGGCGTCAGCCACCACACCTGGCCCATTTGAGTTATTTTTAGGTACAGTAACTAATTGGCATTAAATACATTCACAAGGTTATATAACTATCACCACTTTCCATTTCCAGAACAATTTTGTTATTCCAAACAGAAACCCTGCATCTGTTAAGTAATAGGATCATAGTCCATTCTCACCCAGTCCCTAGTAACTCATGGTCTACTGTCTCTGAACTTGCCTGTTGTGGGTACCTCGTATAAGTAAATTCATACAGTATTTGTCCTTTTGTGTCTGGCTTATTTCAATAGCATAATTTTTAAAGATTCATCCATGTTGTAGCATGTGTCAATTTGCTTCTTAAGGCTGAATAATATTCCTTATATATATGAGGGGTCTTCAAAAAGTTCATGGAAAATGCATACTATGAAAAAAACCGCATGGATTTCAAAATCTTTTCACCAAAATAAATTTGTACTAACTTGTTCTAACATGTGTGAACAGGATCTAGTTTGAGGCACTAAAAAGGATAAGTGCAACGTGAATTCTGCTCAAATTGAAACAACAACAAACATGAAATTTATGGTGAAGCTTGGGTGGAGGAATGGTGATACCATTTTTGCTGTATAAAAAGTTTATGGAAACAATGCCCCAAAGAAAGCAGTTTAGAAATGGATAGCTTTTTTTATGAAGGGATAAGATGATGTTGAAGATGAAGCCCATAGCAGTAGTCCTTCCCCATCAATTTGTGAGGGAAAAAAATTAATCTTCTTCATGCCCTAATTGAAGAGGACCAACAACAGCAGAAATAATAGCCAACACCAAAGACATTTCAATTGGTTCAGCTTATACAATGCTGACTGAAAGAGTTGAGCAAACTCTCCACTCAATGGGTGCCAAACCTGTTGGACCCAGATCAGCTGCAGACAGGAGCAGAGCTTTCAATGGAAATTGTAGACAAGCAAGATCAAGACCCTGAAGCATTTCTTCAAAGAACTGTAATTGCAGATGAAACATGACTTTACCAGTATGATCTTAAAGGCAGAGCACAGTGAAAGCAAGAGGTGGAAGTGGTCCTGTCAAAAGTGGAACAGTCAAGAGCAAAGGTCATGGCAACAATTTTTTTACGATGCTCAAGGCATTTTGCTTGCCGGCTTTCTGGAAAGCCAAAGAATGACAACATCTTCTTTTGAGTGTTTGAGAAAGTTAGCGAAAGCTTTAGCAGGAAAACGCCTGGGAAAGCTTCACCAGAGAGTCCTTCACACCACAGTGCTCCTGCTCATTCCTCTCATGAAACAAGGGCAATTTTGCAAGAGTTTTACCTAAATAATTAGGCATCCACTTTACATTTCTGATTTGGCCCTTTCTAACTTGTTTTTTGTTTCCTAATCTTAAAAAGTATTTAAAGGGCACCCATTTTTCTCCAGTTAATAATGTAAGAAAGATCACATTGACATGGTTATATTCCCAGGACTCTCAGTTCTTAAGGGATGGACTAAAGGGCTGTTATCATAGCTTACAAATGTGTCATGATCTTGATGGAACTTATGTTGAGAAATAAAGTTTACATTTTTAATTTTCATCTTAATTTCATTTTTCCATGAACTTTTTGAAGCCCCCTCATACAGTATATACTACATCTTATTTATCCCTTCCCTGGAAGGTGGAAGTTGGGTTGCTCCCCGCTTTTGGCTCTTGTGAATAATGCTTCTACGAACATGGGTATACATTTATCTTTTTGAGTACCTTCTTTCAATTCTTTTGGGTATATACCCAGAAATGGAACTGCTGGATCATATGATCTATGCTTAATTTTTGAGGAACCTACATGCTGTTTCCTACAGAATGTAAATGGCTTTACATTCTCACTACGAGTGCGCAAATGTTCCAATTCCTGCATATCCTCACCAGCACTTGTAATTTTGTTGTTTTGTAATAGCCATTCTACTAGGTGGGAGGTGGAATCTCATTTTGGATTTGATTTGCATTTCCCTAATGATTAGTGATGTGGAACATCCTGTCATGTGCTTGTTGGTCATTTGTAGATCTTTAGAGTAATGTCCATGTTTGTATATTTTCTCTCATTCTGTAGGTTGCCTTTTTGTTCTATTCTTTGATACACAGAAGTTAATTTTTTTAGGAAGTCCATTTTATCTGATTTTTCTCATTTCCTGTGCTTTTGGTGTGGTATCCAAAAAAATCACTGCAAAATCCAATGTTAAGAAGCGTTTCTCCTATGTTTTCTTCTAAGAATTGTATAGTTTCAGCTGGAAGAGAATTTTAATTTAAGAATTTCTTTTGTGACAGACTGTGCCAAATTCCTTCTCATCTTATGCGGTATCCAGCTCGAGCCATAAAGGTTCTCTTGGCAGGGTTTAAACCTCCCTTAAGGGATCTAGGGGAGACAAGAATACCATATTGTCCCAAATGGAGCATGGAGGCACTGTGGGCTATGATAGACTGTCTTCAAGGAAAACAACTTTATGCTGTGTCCATGGTAAGTGTCTCAACTAGCCAAAATTATTGTAAAGCTATTTCTGTGTCCATACTTTGTAAAGTGTTTGTTTCTATGCAGCGTCTACATGCGAGAGTATACTAAAGCATATAAAGCTATATAGGATATGGTTTATATGTATAGCTTTACATATACATATAAAGCTTAATTTTGAGGCTTGTTAAAATGTCTTAATTTATATTTAACAAACTGCCTTCCCCTATGGTGATATAAAATATCGTTTATGTAATAAAATGCTCAAGATGAGTATCCCATAATTAACTTATAATGGGGAAACAGATATGCAAATAATTAAGTGTGAGGTTGAATGAAATAAGTACTGTAACAGCTATGGCTAACTTTGTGGGTGGGGGAAGTGTAAGAGGAAATGATTATTTGCATCTGGAGAGGACAGGAAAGGGTGTTTGAGCTGCTACTTAGAAGCCACTCAAGTATTTAATTGAATAAGTAAGACAGGAACGTGGCATTTCACCTGCATCCTAAAAGAAGAGTGGGAAAGAATGGTAGTTCTGCTCATTATAGAAAGGCTTGAATTATACTAATTGTACTAATCATAATGGTACTACTTTTGAATTACTTGATATAGTAGAACCTGTGTCAAAAGGTCAACTAAAAAACTCCAGACTGCATTTAATGTAAATGTTTTCTTCTTAGGCTCAGCATGTCACAGTAGCCCACAGGCAGAATCTGGCCTGTACCTTGTTTTATTTAGCACACAGTGTTTTCAAGTTGGAAATTTTACCCAAAAAGTCTGTATTTCTGCCCCTGATGAGATATTCTAAAAACTAGGGATCCTGGGTCTCCCTACCCTCCTGAAATGGCAGTCAGCTGAAAGTGTAGCCACAGCCCCTTAGATGGGAACAGTGATGTTCAGTTCACCTAGTCCTCACTGCTGGTGTGCAGCTCAACCTGCTTCCCCCCTTTGTGATTCCTGCCTGGTGCCATGATTTGGGGATTCCTGACACACTGGCTATGACAAAAATGAGCTCATAATCAGTCAGCATGGTTCCTGGAAAGTGCTTTTTGAAAACCCCTGTATATATGCTATTGCATGTGCAGAGTGGTATGAATAGCTCACACAGGGTTTCTCTCAACCCAGTGAAAATAGGGCAAGTATTTCTTATAGACAGGTATTTTTTCACTTCTCTAATACTCAAAATTTTGTCAGTATAATAAGGATAAGCAGAACCATAGGATATATGAGAGGATTTATTAAGGGAATTGGCTCACACAATCAAAGGTGAAGTCCTATGATAGCTGTCTGCAAGCTGGAGAACCAGAGAAGCTGGTAGCGTGGCTCAGTCTGGAGGCCTCAGAACTAGGGAAACTGACAATGCAGCCGCTAGTCCGAGGCCAAAGAGCCCCTGGGAGGTCACTGGTGCAAGTTCTACAGTCCAAAACCCAAAGAATCTGGAGGCTGATGTCTGAGGGCAAGAGAAAAGGTGTCCCCCACTCAGGAAGGAAAGGAGAGCAAAGAACCCCCTTTCTGCCTGGCTCCCAGCCAGCTGGATGTCCCCTGCCCACACAGAGAGTGGGTCTTCCTTTCTGTCCGCTGATTTAGCATCAGTCTCCTCTGAAAACACCCTCACAGACACACCTAGAAATGCTTCACCAGCCATTGAGGCATCCCTCAATTCAGCCAAGTTAACAACTAATATTAACCATCACAGTCAGTTTATGCATAAAGGTATAATGCTTTGTGTGGAATGCAAATGAACTGTAACAAGGGATGGTGGTGGCAAAGCCCTCTGGCTTCATTTAGGAAAACCTTGTGAGAAGGAATTTAAAGAGAGCAGAAGAATGGAAATAATGGGATTTTGCAGGAAACCACTACAGATGCCTTTTGGAAGCATAGAGTATAAATTATCAAGAGGCCCCTGAGAACGCCTTTTCCCACCTGTGTGAATGGCCAGATATGAGAGGGAAAAGGCAGCAGAGACATTACTGTTTTCTTGACAACTGTATCTTTTAATTTTAGGCTCCAGCACCAGAACAGATAGTGACATTATATGATGATGAACAGCATCCAGTTCATATGCCATTAGTAGAAATGGGGCTTGCAGATAAAGATGAGTAACTGCCTAAGTGTAAGTTCTCGTTCTCTTCATAGCATAAGGCATGGGAGTAGTGGAGATTAATGCTAGATTGATCAGAAAAGCACCCGTGGATTTTCCTTGATTTCTCAAAGGAATGACAGCAATGCTCCACCAGATTTCTTCATAGGCCCTTCTCACCTATTCAGCACTAGTATCAAAGAGGTCCCCTATCTGTAAGGATGCTTGGATGGGCTGTCATGACTCTCACAGTACCAGGTACATAGGGAGAACAGGAGAGAATGGGCACTGTGAATAATTTTAAGCACATAAATATCTGCTAAGCACATAGAACTACTGAGCAGTCACCATCCTCATACCATGTACTTACATGGGTAGCCAGCTAACTTTTTATCTTGTCCATAAGAAATGATTCAGCTAGACTTGAACATTTACATTAGGCAAAGGTTTAAAATAACACATTTTGTTTTTCAGGTATACAGTGCAGAGCATCTATAGAAGCCTAGAAGAATTCTGTTATGTTTAGACTATGTCTTATCTTTAGACTATTTCAGGCTTAATTTTCTTAACTTGTTCAGCACTAGTGCTTTACCTCTCATTTTTAATTGAACTGTTAGGAATTGTGTGGAAAAAAAAGTTAATAAATGTTCGCTTCCAAACATTTGCTTGCTTCATTTTACCATAATTTCAAAATGAAATAGCTAAGACACATGAAAAAATTTAGTTCATTTTATACCTAATGATTCAGCTTAAGTAAGACATCAGTACAAAATGGCTTCTCCCAAGCACATTCCCCCCGCCTTCTGTAGAAGTATATTAGTCTCTTCTTACACTGCTATAAAGAACTGCCTGCGACTGGGTAATTTAGAAAGGAAAGAGGTTTAATTGACTCACAGTTCCACATGGCTGGGGAGGCCTCAGGAAACTTACAAACATGGCAGAAGGTGAAGGGGAAGCAAGTCACCTTCTTCACAAGGTGGCAGGAGGGAGAAATGCAAAGGGGGGTAAACGCCCCTTATAAAACCATCAGATCTTGTGAGAACTATCATGAGAACAGCCTGGGGAAACCACCCTCATGATCTGATCACCTCCCACGAGGTCCCTCCTACAACACATGGGGATTACAATTCGAGATTTTGGGTGGGAACACAGCCAAAGCATATTAAGAGGTAAACACTACTGTTACGATTTGGTCTTTATAGTTTTACTACATACGAATGCATCCATAAATGACATGGTATTTTTTAATGTATCTGCTGTCACACAATTTTTATTTTCTATTTTATTTGCTCTTTAATCCATGTTGGTATGTATAACTCTATTCACTTTTACTGCTATATCCATCCGTGTACATAATTTATCCTGATACTCCATTACCAGTTTTTTTCTCATAAATGTTCCTCTTTAGGAGCCTTGTATACATGAGCGGTTTTCTAGTACATATAGTGATGGAATTTGCTGGGTCATGGGGTTTTTTTCTTTTACAATTACTTCACAACTACTTTTTTGCTTTCTAAACAGTAATTCTACCAATTTATCCCACCACCGGTTGTCTGAGTTCCTTGCCAGCACTTGGTGTCGCCAGACTTTTGCCAGACTGTGATATTAGTAATATTAGTAAGAAAAGGTATCTCATCAGTGCATATCTCATTGAATATGCATTCACTGGTTTATTAGCTAGTGACCATTCTGTCACTTGTTTATTGCTTGTTCATATCCTTTGTCCATTTTTCTATTGAATTATTTGCAATTTTCTTACTGATTTGTAGAAACAATGTATTCTAGTCATCCTTCATCAGTTGTGTGTCTTCTAATTTGGGGCTTGCCTTTCTCCTGTTTTGTAATATCATTTGACACAGATGTTCGCTCACTTATCAACATTTTTTCTTTTTTTTCCTTTGAGACAGAGTCCCACTCTGTCACTCAGGTTGGAGTGCGGTGTCATGGTCTCAGCTCACTGCAACCTTTCCCTCCTGGATTCAAGCGATTGTCCTACCTCCCAAGTAGGTGGGATTACAGGCGTCCGCCACTACACCTGGCTAATTTTTGTATTTTTAGTAGAGATGGGGGTTTCACCATGTTGGCCAGGCTGGTCTCGAACTCCTGACCTCAAATGATCTGCCAACTTTGGCCTCCCAAAGTGCTGGGATTACAGGTGTGAGCCACCATGCCTGGCCTATCAACCTTTTCCTTCAAGGTTTGTACTTTTTGTCTCATTTAAAAATCCTTACCTCTCCTGAGATATCTATAGAATATATCTATATATAGATATCTATATATCTATAGAATCTATATATATATTCTACAGATATCTCAGGAGAGGTAGTTGCTATAGATTCTATAGATATATCTATAGAGGTAGATTCTATATAGATAACTATATGTAGATGTATTCTATAGATAGGAGAGGTAAGGATATATAGAATATATATCAGTATCTATCTATAATCTGTACTTATTTTCTTCAAAAAGTTTTATTTTTCATATTCAGTTAAGACACCTGGAATTGATAGATTTCATTAACAAAACCTGATTCATAGTATATGTGACAGGTAAGGTCTATCTAGACCAATCTGTAATTATTATATAAATTTACAAGTAAGTAAGTGACTTGCCCATCCTTCAGGGACATCTTGCTTCCATGAGGCTACAGTGATCTCACTGTGATAACATCAGGGTAGCTGTGGTCCATGGGTTAACACTGGCTAGTCATTGTTCATGCCCCCCTCCACTCTCAAGTGTTCCATTTTGAGACATCATTACAATGTCAGCCTTGTTATAACTGCTTTCTCCTCACCGTGATTACTACCTGTTGTGTGTGACCTATTTATACTCATCCACTGTTGTAACTTCCCATTCTGTTATAATTAATGAACCTCTGTAGTAGATCAAATGCTCTAATTTTGGTACTAACTAACTGAACATAGTAATACTTTGGCTACAGAGACACGTGTTTACTCCTTGAGTACACTTTCTGTACAAGTCCAGTGCTCTATGGCTGATGTGTCTGTGGGACATCTAGGTGATGTACTTCCTGTACTTCTTGGTTTTTATAGCCATTTCTAACCAATAAACACACCCACTTACTGTAAAAACCTGTAAACAATTTCTAAAGAGTAAAAATGCTTTCCTTAGTCTGTTGAAAGACAGGGTAGTGAATTATAAATGAGAGCTATCATTGCATTTCAAAGAATATAAAAATGAAGATTCCCACAGGGTAAACTTTTATTTTAGAATCCAATCTTTTCCCCACACGTACACAATAAATTAAACAGAATCCACAGTAAATGTACATTTTTTAACAAGAAAAATCAGTTACTGTTACTTCATGATCACATAAGGATCGTCACAGCTCCGTGTCCATTAGCACATTACCCTCCTTGTCCTTAACTCTTATCCGACCGGATCTGTACTTCGTTTCTTGATGACCGTTTGCATATACGGTTTTAACAGTGCCATCTGGGTATTCCCGTCTCTTGAATTGGGCAGTATGTAGTTCTCTTTGGCCGTTATTAAACTCTATGAGTTTGTTGCCATCACTGTAAAATTTAAAATAGAATTTCTTAAAAAAAAAAAATAGAAAATAGACAACAGAAAAATATTGAAAAGTAGCCTTTTGATTCTGGCAGCTACTTCTGGAGACATCCCTTGGTTCTTATCCCTGTACAATTGTAACTTTCTACAGTGTTTCTGCTTCATAGTGATAGTTCCAATTATCAGATTAGCATTATTTTAATCATATTTTCCCCACAAAATGCTTAGGAACTTTTTTTAACTTGAGTTCTTCCTCTTGGTTGTTATATTAAAATGGACCCTTCTTTTAAAAACCATCTGACTGTCTGTTCTGTATCAGGTGGGGAAGAGAGTTATTCCTGGGAAGGGGCATGATCAGACTTCAAATCTGTTTTGAAAGAATGGAACGAAAAAACAGAATGTGAAAAGTAATTCATATCAAGTTGACTGCTTGACATGCCTGTGGGACATTCATTCAAACTGAACCCCCTAATATGGGTGTCGCATATCATCAGAAACGCAAGGCTAGGGCACCTTCTGAGCACAGATGAACAGGTGTCACACTGAGTGGTTTTTCTGTGAACATAATGGTGTCATACCGTTGTACTCTGACAATTGTACCATCTGGGAAAATGCTTTCTTCTTGTCCATCAGGAAATAAGTTTTTAACAGTCTGGTCAGGAAACGTGATCTCTTTTCTTCCATCTGGGTAATGTTTTTCTGTTTAAAAAGTTACAATAAATATTTTTTGAAGGAAGGGAAGAATTTAATGAGAGGGTGGAGCAAGTTTGTACCTATTTGTCCACTTGAGAAATGTAAGACTTCCAGTCCCTCCGGGTATGTCGTGTGAGTGGTCTGGGCAGCTGCGTAGTAGTAGATCTGTAAAGACACACAGTCAGTCTGCCTTTTCTCCAGAGATGGTTAAACTATGGAGGAGAACACCTCTGGAAACATACCACTCTCTGGTCTGGCATGACCTGCTTCACGTCACCATTAAAGAAAGTGACAGTGATGGTCTTCCCATCTGCACTCATTTCCTTCCGAGTTCCATTGGGAAACAGTATAACACGGCACCCATTCTTATAAACCTTTTCCACCTAAAAAAACAACACAAGATTATCACCTAAGAAAGATTTTCTGCTGACCAAAATATGCCTAATTCTCCTCCCAACTGCCTACTTTGAAATTTTTTGTAATAAAATGTAAAACATTCCCTCAAAAGATCCTTTATTTCATCAGGAGTAGCCAACTCGTGATTTTCTAATTTTCTCATTCCTTTTCCATGTATTAGCTGGAATTTACCTAAAAAAGAAAACCTTCCCTTATCAACAATTTGTTACCCTAAAGTAGACGTTGTACAGGAAAGTCTAACTACTACTTTGACTGTTGTTCTTTGTCCTTCTTTCATTCCTCAAGGATAGCAGTGAACTCTAACCCTATAATTTCAATAGAAATGGACCAGATTAGGTATTTGAAAAGTAAATTTTCCATAAACCTGAGGGAAAAAATTCCCTCATCACCTCTAACGTGTATATATCTATCCCTTTCTTCCTCATTCCCTTCAGCTGGAACCCCCAGGCAGTTTTCCCACTAAGAAATTTTCTTAAGCATAAGAATAAAACTGCACTGGCTGGAGATGAGGAGAGAGGCCCCTGACTCAGGATCAGTATAAGAAAGGCTGCAAGGAAGACCTAGAATGAACTGAAGCTTTTAAGAAGTGCCAAGGATTACAAAGGCTTTGGAGTAAGAACAAAGATCATACAGAGATCGTATGCCGCCTTTTGCTGAATCTCTGAACGAGAAATGGCAACTAAAGGCATGTTGTCCAAAGAGCCCTTATTTTAGATTCTGTGTGTTTCAGCTATTTTAACCCATGTTTTTTTTTTTATAGAATTCATTATTTTAAAAACATTTTTTAACCTTTCCATCAGGATGACTGATTTCTCCCTGTATGTCTTGGTCTTCCTCCTCTTTATATTCAGGATCTGGGAAGTTCAGTGGTTCAAGTGGCTCCCTGGGAGAGGCAGCCTGTAAGCACAAGACATTTCAAGCAGCTAAAACCTACTCTTACTTCCAAAGCCAGATTCTGATACAGGGTTCTAGGACTACTGTTTACAAAATATAACATTTATAATGTTAAGTAAAAACTCTTTTACACATGGTTTAGAAACTTAAGTCTATTAACAAATTGATTTCAAGCCTAAGTAATGTATGTTTGAATATATAAAAATAGAGATTTACTTGTCCCTTATCCAAATTGCCTAAATCACGAGGAGGTGCAGACTTGGATCTTCGAGGTGGATTGCCTATTAGAATAAAATTGTCAAGAGTTAGATTTAATATTTAATTGAAAATTTTATTAGTATGATCAAACATTTCCTTAGTTCATATCCTGTGAACTGCTGTCCTTTATCCATTAGTTAAGGATGTCTTAATATTTTTCTTTACTAATTTGTAGTTCTCTGGACACAGGTACTTAAGTCCTAGATGTCCAAGAAAGACAGTATCTTGTCTCAGAGTTTACAATCCTGGGGAAGAGACAGGTGATCAAACAGCCTGACAGACAGACCCAAATGTATTTCAGAGACAATCACAAGGTATAAGGTGCAGATAAAAGAGGCATCTAAGACCTGTGGAATTTGGCTTCACCAAATAACTGGGTATTTAGTTAAAACATAAATGCCCTTGTGGCTATGGTATAAACTTTTTGTAATATGACCAGCACAACAATCACATACTGTACCAGCAACATATCCATTACAAAATAAACACACCCCCACCAACAACAAAGTGAGGTGAATCTCTAAAAATACACTGAAGTGCCAGTATTTTCATCCTATGTGCCAATGGATCATATTGTAAACACTGAACTTGGAAGGGTCTCGAGCAAGTGCCAGAATCTGACCTACATGTTAAAAAATGTAACGGAGCTGGATGTGACGGGAGAATGGCCTGAAGGAGGAGAGCGGAGGCAGGTGGTCAGCCAACAAGCTGCCGGGTGTGTGAGGCGGCTGTGCTGTGCCTGTGAGACAGGAATGGTTCCATTACACCATGGGAAATCACTGATTTATAGGTCCCAAACTGCCACACATCAGCAATTTCATATGATTCAATGTAACTAATAGATCCAGAAAATAACATCAGAGGGATCAGTCTAGGGGCTACTGGGAGCGGATGGTGAAGGATAACAGAAAAAGTACTGGGAGTACACAGGGGTTTGGGCTTGAGCAAAGGGGCAGACGGCAGACAAGGCTCTGGGGATAGCAGGGGTGCTCTGTTTGGGATGACACAAGAATGTCATGCTTCACCTCCACAGGTTATGTGTGCAAACTAAACTATAACTAAAGCTGTGTGACATCATTTCTCATAACCACCTCTAGAGAAAAGACTAGAATATTATTCCCATTTTATGGCAAGAAAACCAAGGCCAAGTGGTTAAATAACCTGCCAAGGTTGTCAACTAATAAAAGGCAGAACCAGGATTCAAACCCACTATGTATCAAGTTTAATTCTTCCCAGGCTGATTATGAACTAACATTAACTTGAACCCCCAAAGTATCTACCAACTGGGCAGGATAATGAGAGGTGACCATGGGCATAGACAGGCTCCAGGTGCAAGCACACTGTCTAGAGAACTGTGTGAACCCACCTTACAAAATACCTACAACAGGAAAGTGGGGACAGAGGAAGCTAGGGAATATACAGTGCTGGAATAGCTGGGTAGATATTAGGGGAGGGATGTTTATGACCCCAAGATAGGGAAAGAGTTAAGAAGCACTGCCCAAAGGGAAAAACTGAAATTGAACTACTTTAAGAATTTAGGTTCATCAAAAGATACTATAAAGAGCAAAAAGACAAGCCATGAACTAGGAGAAGATACTGATTTGCAAGTTATGTAGATTATAAGTATACCATTTATACCAGGGGCCCCAAACCCCACGGTATACTGGTCTGTGGCCTGTAGGAACCGGGCCACACAGCAGGAGATGAGCAGCAGGTGGGTGAGCCAGCAAAGCTTCATCTGTATTTACAGCAGCTCCCCATCACTCGCATTACCACCTGAGCTCCGCCTCCTGTCAGATCAGCAGCGGCACTACATTCTCATAGGAGCAAGAACCCTATTGTGAACTGCATATGCGAGGGATCTAGGTTGCACGCTCCCTATGAGAATCTAATGCCTGATGATCTGTTGCTGTCTCCCATCACCCCCGGATGGGACTATCTAATTGCAGGAAAACAAGCTCAGGGCTCCCCCTGATTCTACATTATGGTGAGTTGTATAATTATTTCATTATACATTACAATGTAATAATATTAGAATTAAAGTGCACAATAAATTTAATGTGCTGAATCATCCCAAAGCCATCCCCCTTACCCCAGTTCGTGGAAAAATTGCCTTCCACAAAATTGGTCCCTGATGCCAAAAAGGTTGGGGATTGCTAATGTGTACTACCAAAGTGAGCACATGCTGTTGGAAAAATGGCACCAACAGACTTGCTCAGTGCAGAGTTGCTACAAGTCTTCCGTTTGTAAAAACCACAGTCTGTGTGGGGCGCAGTAAAGCAGAGCATGAGAAAATGAGAGTGCCATAAAGAAAAGCCACGGGCTCCACAGAGGGCAGTTCTGGGCTGCCACTCATCTATGTCTTTACGTAGGTGGTGGTAACCCGAGTATTTGCTTTGTAATTGTCAAACTGCATATATCTTTTCTAAATTTATTTCACAAAAATAATTTTTTTAAATTCCAGATTAAAAACTCAAGATGTGAATGCAAAAGCGCATAGAAGAAAACAGTGTACTTGTGGCCTGAGGATTGAGAAGAATTAAAGCCATGAAAACCAAAAACTATTTTAAAATACTAGTAAATTCGACATTCCAAGGAAAAACATACATTAAAAAAAACACAAACTGAAAAGCTAAACCCAGATTGGGAGGAAATATTAGCAGTGCTTGTAACTGACAAAGGATTACTATGCAGAATAATTAACTTTATAAGGAGAAACACACACACACCCCCAAAATTTTAAATGGACAAAGGAAATGAGCAGGCAGTTCACAAAAGGGGAACCTCAAATGCTGACTAAATGTAAGAAAACATGCTCACAGGGCCTTACCAGCTCACAGAATCAACCACCATTTTACATCAACTGGCCAAAATTTTAAAGTCTGGCCAGATTAAGTGTTTGCAAGTATGAAGAGCATACTCTGCTGACAGTAAAAAAAACTGGTACAACCATGTTGCAGAGCAAAGGGAAAACCTCCCGCTGACATGGCCCGGCATCTTACTCTTCATATATATCCTAGAGAAGCCACAGGATCAAGACACGCTCTGTAGCCCTACTCATTATCATGCAAACCTAATTGCCCATCAACAGGAATGCTGAACTGCGGAAGTATATAATGCAATCTACATAGCTATTAAAATCAATCAACTGGAGTTTTTATGTGTTAAGATCGGTAAGTCATACAGTATTGAGAGAAAAAAACAAATTGCAGAAGGACACACAGAATATGAAACAATACTACAGGGTGAGTGTCCCTTATCAGAAATGCTTGGGAATGGTATTGCAGATCTCCATTTTTTTTTCAAGTTTTGGAATATTTGCAAATATTTATTGGTTGAGCATCCCTAATCCACATTCAAAATGCTCCAATGAATGTTTCCTTTGAGCATCATGCTTGCCCTCAAAAAGTTTCAGATTTGGGATGCTCGACCAGTATATCAATTTATGAACGCAACATGGTAAAAGAATTTAAAACCGAAGCATGGACCATTATCAGGGTAGAAATTAACTGGGGGAATAAGATGATGCACAGGAGCTTCAATTACATTTACAATGTTTTATTTCTTAAGTTGGGTATAAATTGTTTATTCCTTACATTCTGAAATGTTTTATAAAAAGATCATGCAGCCTCTTACCTTGCAGTGGAAGATAATTTTTCTTGTATTTTTCTACCTGGGTTCCTGAAGAAATCTGACTGTTTTGAAGTCGAACAGATGTGTTCTATAGTATAAGAGATAATTTTTTATTTAAAATGAATGTTAGTCTGACTATTAATACACTAAGTGAAACTAATAAAACTCAGCTAGCACTAAGAATGCTGTGGGTTTTGTTTATTCATATTGTTTTCATTTATACAATAGGCCAAAGCAAACAAGCTTATCTAGGAATCACTGCGCGCGTGCACACACACACACATACATACGCGTGTGCTCCTTTTGACAAACATTCATTCAAGTCAGGACACAGTAGGCAAGGTAACCTGAACCATCTCCTCTGACCATTACAGAGCAGACAAGGAGCACACAGGCCCTTCAGCTCATGGTGTTCAAGGACAAAGCCTCTCCTGGGTGCTCCCCACACCCACTGGGACAGTCCAGCTGAGCCCAGCTCTCCCTGAGACCACCACTGAGTACTCCCCATGAGGATGAGGTGGGGTGAGTCCTCTCTGTACCCCACCTCCATTTCTGGCCAAATCAAGCCCCAATACTACTTGCCCCAGCCCCCGTCATGTCTGTCCCTGCCAAGAGATGATGCTTCCAGTGCCGTCCTTCTTGGTATCCTACCTCAGCTCCACACCCCAATGGTCAACCCTAGAACTTGTCATTATCAATACTATCAACATCTGCAATTATCAATAACCACAAAATTATTAATTTCAAAGCATTCTACTTACAAAGATCCAGAAGGTAGGGCATTCTACAAAGCAATCAGCCTGGTCTCTTCAGAAGTTAATGCAATTTAATAAAATGCTAAAGCATTTAGGGGTGAATTGCCATGATTCCTACAAGTACCTTCAAATGGTTCAGTGAAACATAGACATAACTATGGCAAAATGTTCCTAGTGGTTGAATCCAAGTGGGTATCCAGGTGTTAATTGTACTATTCTTTCACCTATTCTCTACTTTGGGAAGCTTTTATACTAAAAAGGTAGGAGCGGCAGGGAGAAGAATGCTACTTCCTCACTACTCTCCTGTCTTTGCAGCTCATCCTGTTAATTCCCCACCCCGACCACGCTCACAGCTGATATGGCCCTACGGGTCCTCAACCCCCAGTGCTTGCCATGTCCTGAAAGCCTCCGGGCCCCACACTGTCCTCATGCAGCTAAAGTATGCTATGTAGCAGGCACTCTTGTCACACACACTGTCAGCTTCCCTCCCTCTGCTCACTTGGTGGCATTCACTTGGATGACCACCAGCTGAATAAGAAAAAAATATGTGCAATTCTCATTTTAAATTTTCAGTCTCTGACCCAGGTTGGCCCAGGTACAGCCACGAATCACTCTATTCCCCCAGCCTCTGCTTTTGTTCAGAGATGACCTCTGGCTTTTTGCATCTCCTCCCCTCCTGCCGCCTCCACCCTCACAGGAGCCTGGGCTGTGCCTGCACGTCCCGCCTCTGGGCACAAAGGCCATCGCCTGGCCACAGCCTGCCCTCCACTCACTGCCTGGACCCAGCTCCTCTCACTTCACCAAGTATGGTGCTTCTGCAATTCTTCCACTTCCTCCTTTGTCAATATTTTCCTCTCCACTGAATCAGTCCAACCAATACACAAACATCTGTTAATTTTACCATCTTAAAAAAAAAAAAAATTCCCCTATGGCCACTACCCTCATGTCCTTAATTTACTGCAAAACTACTCAACAAAGCTGTTACCAGCTCCCAGCCGATCAGGCTTTCCTCTTCAACACTCCAGAGAAACAGTCCTTCTCAAGGCCCACAGTTCCTTCTCCCTGGTAAACCCCATGGCCGGTTTCCGTCCTCCTGAGTCACTGCCACACCTGACACAGGTGGCCACTCTCCTCCTTGCAGCCTTTTCTTCACTTGCTCTCAGGACACCACATGGACTCCTGGCCTCCTGCTCTCTAGCTGCTCATCTGCTCCTCCCTGCCTATCATAGCCCTGCTGGCCTCTCCTTGCCAGGTGCTGTATCACACATTAGGACGACCCCAGGTGTGTGTCCCCAACCGGAGCCTGTGCTGCCGTGTGCAACTGCCTAGTCGGATCTCCCGTGTGTCTCGTAGGCATTTCAAATTCCCCTGTCCAAGCCTGAGTTCCTGGTGGCCATGTGCTCCCTTCTTGCGGTTGCTCCTAGTCAGTGGGACCTTCATGAGACCAAAACACAAAACTAAGCACAGTTGAGGCCATTCCTGACTCCTTCCTTGCTGTCACCACCAACCACACACACAGCTCAACAACAAACACAGTCTGCTTCTCTCCACCCGCCACTGCCACCCAGTCTCCCCCAGCCCTACCGCATTCCTGGTGTTGCCCATGTTCCCTTCCACCTGTTCCTGGTCTACAGCAGTCAGAGCTAAAATAAGAGTCCCGACCACCCTTCATTCAGAGCCCTCCAGACTCCCACTCACTCAAAAAATGCCCATGTGCATGCTGCCATCTGTTACGAATCCCATCCACCGCCCACTGTCCCATCCCACCCCAAGGGCTGGCCCACCGCTCCTCGCCTACTACTCTGATTGCCCCGTCTCAGGCCCACTCAGGCGCTGCTGCAGCCTGGGGCTCCTCTGTAGGCTCAGGCAGCCACCCAGGCCACTCCTCACATGCGCTTCCCAGGCTGTCCCACCCAGACAGCAACGCCACTCCACAGCCCTGCTTCTCCGAAGGTCTCATTACCATCTCACACACCACACGTTTTATTATTTGGCTTATTACAGTCTTTCTTCCACCACTGGAATGTAAGCTTCATAAGGGCAAGGAATTTTGTCTGTTTATTACTGTACCCCAAGCACCTAATGCAGTGCCTGGCATACCCTGGTTGTTCACAGAGATGAATGAAAGACCAATTACTTGATTAAAAAGTGTCATATGTGTGCGACTCTCGGCCAAAATCTCTCCTGGTCTGTTTTAACAGAGATGATCTGCCTACTGTGGCAAACCTCCTCCATAGGAATTAGAGAAATGAGTCTGCAAAGTACCCATTTATAGCAATGCTTGAAAAATCTTTTTAGTTGTGGTAAAACAGATATCACATAAAATTCACCGTCTTCAGCATGTTGAGGTGCACACTTCCGTGGCATCAAGGATATCTGCGGTGTAGTGCAACCATCGCCCTCCATCCAGCTCCAGGACACTCTTCATCTTACAAGATGGAAACTGTCCACATTGTCACTCCCCACTGCCCCCCCAGCCCCTGGCAGCCCCCATTCTACTTTCTGACTCTGAATTTGAATGCTGATATTGAAGCTCCCCCTGGCCTGACACAACCCACCCGCCTCCCTGCCTACCGCGAGCTTGTCCTTCTTCTCCACCTCGAGGCTGCTCTCTATGGCTTCTGCTCTCTTCCAGGCATCCAGTCGGAATCTTTCCATCACTTTTATTTCTTCCCGGAGGTCTGTGTTCTCTCTGACTAACATTTCTATCTGGCTTCTGAGACGGCTGTGTGTACTTGACCATTTGGTTTCCTTTCTTTTCAAATCTTCCCGTAAATCTGCTATTTGCTGTTTTAAAGTCTCTCAAAAAAAAAAAAAAAAAAAAAAAAAGCATTACTACATTACCAGAATTAAAACAATAGAAGAATAGAGACCCAGCAATGAAACAGAATAGCCAGCAAGAAAGGGAAAGCTTAGTCAACAGACGACATTCTAAGACGAATGTCGTGGTTTTCAGCGGCGGGAGGAGGGGATCAGAGTCTCACCGCAGACCATCAGCAAAACGAATTCCAGAGGCCAGGAGAAAGGAAGGCAGACAGCACGTGGGAGCTGACAGCAGAAAACTGCCAAGAGGTAAGAAAGACCTCACCTGAGCTATTAACTGAAAGGGATCCATGGGGGAGATCCCAAAAAGAAGAAATGCAATAGGAACTCATGAATAATTGAAGGAAGAGTAGAACTAAAGAATAAAAGATTCCAAAGTCAAAACTACCTGCCCTGAAAACTATCTGAAATTCATGAGAAGAAATAAATTTCCAGAAAAATGAGTTGTTTTAGATAAGACTAAAATAAGGGAAGAATATACTGGAAATGTCTAGAAGCAATTCGAGATCACGTGCAGGTGCAAGTGATAACGACTGACCTACAGTGGAGGAAGTAGGGCACCGAAGCCCATCAGTGGTGAGGCAGCGGGCCCGGCCCATGCCCCTGCACCTCAGTAACCCCTGCGGCAGCCACACAGCAGCCTGGTGAGGATGGGGAGGACATCTGGGCCCCACCACAGAGGGCGTGGACTTTGGATTGCGTGACATCAAGGTTCACATCCGAGGTTTCTGACTTGAAAGCTTAAAACAAGGTAAGGTCCACAACCTCCATGAACATCAGGTTTCCCATTTGTGAGATGGATTATGACCAATAAATGAAAAATTTCTGGTAAGCACTTTTATCATGTAGGAATATGGATTTAATACGAAAATGGTAAAATACAAGTCTAAATGGGTTCAGAATTCAAGAGCAATTAATATTTACAAAATATCTGTTATCAGGCACTGTCACAGGCCCTTATTATACTAAGAACAAAGCTCCACCTCATGAGGCTCACTCTGCCAGGGACAGTGGGAGGGTGATGGGAGAGTGGCCGGGGCAGGTGAGGGGGTGACAGGAGAGTGGCCAGGGCAGGTAAGGTGGCAGGGCTGTGTAGGGCGGCAGCATGACACGTGCTGGGTGTCACTGAACAGAGCTGGAGGAGGCAGCGCGTGGGAAACAACAGGAGGGTGCCTGGCACAGTGCCAGCACTCCAAGGGACCAGCGCAGGTGACAGGTAAATGGCAGGAGGACTGGCCAGGGACAGGAAGGGGAAAAGAGGCCCAGTCACATAGGGACTGAGGTTCTTGGAGGAAGGAAAGCAGAGGCATATGGAGGTGTCTGGGCAAAGGGGATCCGTTGTCACCTGGAGTGATGCCACAGGGACGGGGTGAGAGCGGAGGCCAAGCCGCCAGCAAGTCATTAACCCGGAGGTGGCAACTGGAATCTGAGTGGACTTTCTGTCAGAACAGCATGGAATGGAAGAGCAAGAGAAGCCTCGAGAATGATTCGAGGCCTCTGGCCCAAG
Organism: Nomascus leucogenys; assembly: GCF_006542625.1. Taxonomy (NCBI): domain Eukaryota; kingdom Metazoa; phylum Chordata; class Mammalia; order Primates; family Hylobatidae; genus Nomascus; species Nomascus leucogenys. The sequence goes on from NC_044385.1 coordinate 59,034,321, forward strand.
CACAACGGAAGACGGCAGCAGGATGGGCACTGGCAGACGGCCGCGATGAGGCCTGGGGGTTCACCGTTGGGGTGGGCACAGGGGCTCCACAGGAGCCATGTCAGTGCCACAGAATGACCGGAGGCCGCGCTGCAGGGCGTGTGGCGAAAACAGCTGGTGAGATTTGGAGATCCAGGCACAGTGAATATGGGCAAGGCTTTTAAGGAGTTTTGCTGCAAAGGAAAACACAGATAGGGCTGTGGGGTTGAGTGAGCTTTGTTTAAAGAAATGCCAGCCGGCGGTAAGGACGGGAAGGCTGGGGGCAGAACGCGCGGTGGAGACGGAAGGCGGAGGCGGAGGGTGGGCTCTGTGGGCGGAACACGGGGATGGACTGGGTGGAGGATGACACTCCCTCAGGGTGCAGAGGGAGGGAGAGGCCACAGCCAGCCAGCGGAGACCCTGGGGATGGGGGAGAGGAAGAGAGGGGAGCCCCTAGGCTGGGGGACTGGTGAGGGTCCAGACCCACACAGACGGGAGAGGAGCCGGGAGGGGAAACGGGCAGGAGGAAACGACCTGCGGGGTGAAGCCAGCAGGCCTGGCTGGCGGGTGGGATCCGCGGCTGGGGCGCAGACTTCCAGCGCAGCGCGAAAGCTCAGAGGCAAGGCTGGGAAAGCTCGAGGTCCCCCGGCACCACCACACCCTGCAGGGGCTCCACGTCCCGCGGGCGAGGCTCAGGCAGAGGCAGCTGCCAGGTCCCGGTGAGCACGGCTGAGAGCCAGCGCCGTGAAAACGGGAAGAAAGCGCAGAAGCCAGGGCAGGGAAGGCCGAGGGGACTCCGGACCTGCCGAAGGCGCAGCCGGCTCTGTCAACCTCCACAGGCTCTACGCTCAGAGCAGCCCCGGAGGAGCCCGGCTCCTTGCAGCAAAGTAGATGCCAGACTCCGAGCAGGTTTAAAAAAGAAAGCCAAGACCGGGCGTGGTGGCTCACGCCTGTAATCCCAGCACTTTGGGAGGCCGAGACGGGCGGATCACGATGTCAGGAGATCGAGACCATCCTGGCTAACACGGTGAAACGCTGTCTCTACTAAAAATACAAAAACGAATTAGCCGGGCGTGGTGGCGGGTGCCTGTAGTCCCAGCTACTGGGGAGGCTGAGGCAGGAGAATGGCGTGAAGCCGGGAGGGGCACGCCACTGCACTCCAGCCTGGGTGACAGCATGAGACTCCGTCAAGAAAGAAAAGAAAGAAAGGAAAGAAAGGAAATAAAGAAAGAAAGCCAAAACCAAATAGTCTTAAATAACCCGTTGTTCCAGAAAGCAGTGCTCTCAAAACGCCAAGGGCAGCACTAAATGGCAAGGGAGCCATGGACTTAAAGGGGCTCCCCCACTGGTCAAGTTGGGACCACTTAAATATCAAAATGGAAATTTTATAATTAATTAGAGTAACCTGAGTGTGTGAAAAGCTATGACTCAGTAATGATGAATGTAAATTCCAGGAGGGCAGAAATTGCTAACTCATCATCAATTCCTCAATGATTACAAGTGTCTAGTACATAAGGGGTTCTCAATAAATTTGCTGAATGAATACTCAAAATAAAATAGTTAATATTTTTTAACATAACTATAATGTAAAGGAAGGTTAAATATGCCCTCTCCTTAATTTTTTGATGACTTAATAGAGTATCAATAAACATAGGTTTGTTTTCTATTAAGTATAAATCTGTTTTTAAAGTATATTTTTGCACAGAAGTAGAAAGAAATGTAAATACGGGGAACTATGAATAAGCCAAATAGTGTAAGGAAGAAAAGCAAATGCACACCAAAACCAGCAAGAAATAATGAATACCCAGGGTTACACATGATAACCAAGTAAGAACAGGCAGGATCCAAACTTCAATCAACACCAGAAATCATATAAACGAACAAAGGTGAGAGTTCAAGAATGAGTTCCTGAAGAGGGACGGCAACTCACCAGCCCAGCTCCTTGCCACCCAACAAGCTCCTTGATGGGCACAGCCCAGAGCTGCCAGCAGTGAGGATGTGCCCAGTCCTGCACGGTGCAGTGTGGCAGCCACCAGCCAGCCACAAGTGGCTACTAAGTCCTGGAAATGTAGCTAATGGGAATGAGAAACTGAATTTTCAATTTACTCTAATTAATTTAAATGGAAATAGCCACACAGGGATAAGAGCTAGCAGCCTGGACTGCAGAGCCTGAGAATCAGAGGACACATCTTGTGAGGGAAAGGCATCAAGTTGCAAGAAAAGAAAACCCACGTTATCCATCTAACAAAGTACAACAACAAAAAGAAGAGTGTTTGCTCTGGTTTGAATCACCTTGGAAGAAGTAGTCAGGATCAGAGCTATGAGAAAAAGAAGAAGGAAAAAAATTAATCAATCTCATAACCTTGTGTGGTCTAAGGAGGTTATTTATTTTTTCCCTTTGGATCTGGTAAGATTTTCATAACACAGCAAGGTTATCTCTAATCCTAGGAGATCCAGAAAGAAAAATGAAATGACAAACCCATCATGTATTTTAGAATAGGCTATGGTTTTTAATTTAGTGAAGTTTTCTGATAGCAGAATTTGTTATAACTACTGTTTCAAGTATATGTCTTATTCACCAAAAACAGCCATACTACATTTGTAACTATAACTCATATTGTTTAAAAGAAATTCAATTAAGTTTAAAATCAATTTTTAACCTCTTACCTATCAAGTAGAGAACAAAAAACACTCTAAGAATTGCTAGTAGAACTGAAAATTAATTAGCCAGCCATGGTGGTGGGCACCTATAATCCCAGCTACTTGGGGGGCTGAGGCAGAAGAATCGCTTGAACCTGGGAGATGGAGGTTGCAGTGAGCTGAAATTGAGCCCCTGCACTCCAGTCTGGGCCACAGAGTGTCTCAAAAAATAAAAAATAAAACTGAACTAAAATTTGTCATGATGTTTATGGAGGGATAACCTGGCAATTTGTATCAATGTACATACCTTTAACCTCAAAATTTCACTTGTAGGAATCCATCCTAGAGACACACTCCAGGACGTAAGCTACATGAGGACAGGGATTGATTTGTTTTGTTCACTGCTGCATTGCCAGTATATGCCTGCTACACAGCAGGTACTCAGTAGCCATGTGCTGAATGAATAAGTGGGAGAATGATTGTGAGAGGTCACATATGCGCAGTTATTCGGTACAGCCCTTCTTGGGTTCTTGTAAACAGAAAAAGAACAGAAATACATAGTGCTTAGGTGAGTAAATTATGGCACATATTACAATTCTATACAATCATAAAACAAAGAACAAAGATGTTCTGTTAAGATACATAATGATTTCAGTAGACTATCATTAATGTTTTAAAAAACAGCATGAATATATATATGTACTTTCTAAGAATTTCTCTGGAAAGATATGAGATTGATAACACTGGCTGCCTCGAGAGGTGAATTAGAATGCAAACAAATCAACTGTAAAAAGATACCAAACGATTGGAAAATCTGAATATGGACTAAGTATTAGTTGATACTAAGGAATTACTGTAAATTTTGTTAGGTGTGACAAAGGTATGATAATTTTTCCCCCCTGTGGATGGAGTCTCACTGTGTCACCCAGGCTGGAGTGCAGTAGCATGATCTTGGCTTACTGCAACCTCCTCCTCCCGGGTTCAAGTGGTTCTCCTGCCTCAGCCTCCCACGTACCTGGGACTACAGGCGCACCACATACCCGGCTAATTTTTTTGTATTTTTCGTAGAGATGGAGATTTGCCATGTTGGCCAGGCTGGTCTCGAACTCCTAACCTCAAGCCATCTGCCTGCCTTGGCTTCCCAAAGTGTTGGGATTACAGGAGTGAGCCACCGCCCCCAGCCAATAGTCTTATTTTTTAAAGGTGTCTTTCTCAGAGAAACATACTAGACTATCTATAGGTGAAATGAGGAGATGTCTGGGATTTCACTTTTTAAATTCCAGATTAAAAAGCAAAAAAAGAGTACAGAGGAGAGAGAGATGAAATTAGACGAAATGATCACTGGTAAAATATGGGAATTCATTCTGCTCTTGCTACTTTTATGTGTTTTTGAAACTTTCTATAATAAAAAATTATTTTCAAAAAACAACTGAATAGGTGGCCGGGGCAAGGGTGAGGGAGGAATTTCACCACCCATCTTTTTGTAACTTTTGAATGATAATATAATTATATTACCCTTTGAAATAAAAGTTTTAATATTGTCAACATCTAACATATTAGATTTAATAAACTAAGCATTAACCAAAACATACTGGTACGTTTCTTCCCACAAAAATAAAGAATGAGAATTAAAGACCCTGAGCACCATGCTATTCAGTAACTCAAGCTGTAGGTGTGCAGGTGAGATTGCTCAAGGATGGCTACATGAGACAGGAAGAAAGCAAAGGATGGAACTCAAAAATGCTAGGAATTAAAATACAGACAGTGGAAAGTGCATTTTATGCTAGAAGCAATGGATAGCCATTTTAAATTTCTCTTTTGATAAGTCTTCACTTTGATGAAGTCCAATATATCCATTTTTTCTTTTATAGTTAGTTGTGTCTTCTCTTAGTAATATTCAGATATGCCAATGTCGTAAATAAATTCACCTTTTTTCTAGAAGGTTTATAGTTTTAGCATGTCCACTTCTAACTATGAAATGAACAAGACTGATAATCTGGCCTATCAGTTTATAAGTTTTAGAATTAAACACCTGGTTATTTACGGCCGTAAATTATGATAGATGAACAGAACTAACAATATTTAGTGTGTGGTAGGTCAAAAAGATTAACACAACATTATGCTGGTGAATTTCCAACTCCGGGCTTGTTAATTCATCCATGACATTATTGTGGTCTTTTCTAGGAAGACTTTACTAGTAAGAAAAGAACTGATATCTTCTACTCTTTAAAAGTCAGACTACCAAAGATATTCCTGATACACTGTCTCAGACAGATTATTTGCTGAATGAATGAATAATGGATTGATACACAGTTTTGCTTTGACATAATAACTCTGAGATTCTTACAAGACTGTCACCTTTACTAACTTACATGAATATAACATAAAGAACTAGCATACCTGTATTTCTTCACGTTCCTTTTTATCTGGGAAACTTCTTGCAGCTGTAGTATACTTTTCAAAAACTTTACGTTCCTTTTGTAGCTTCCTCATCTCCTCCTTTTTAAGCTCTTCTATTCGAGCTAATTCTTTTGCTTTCTGTTGTTCGAAGTCTACAATTTCTTTCCTAAAATGACCAAACTATGTTATCACCTAAGGAGACCATCTCGGTGCAGTGATGTGCAGAACCTGCTCACAGGCTAGTAACTGCTAGTCCTAGTGAATTCATCTTCAATCCATAGGCCTGAAATAACAGCCAATCCACTCACTAAAGCATTCATCCAATAAGCATTCATTGGGTGCCTACGATGAATCAGGCATTCTACGAAGTAGTGGGGAAACCACAGTGAAAAAAACAAACATTCTAGCTGGGCACAGTGGCTCAAGCCTGTAAGCCCAGCACTGGGAGGCTGAGGCAGGCTTGAGCCCAGGAATTCAAGGTTGTAATGAGCCGTGATGGCACCACTGTATTTCAGCCTGGGCGACACAGAGAGACTCTGTCTCAAAAAAAAAAAAAAAAAAAAAAAAAAAAAAAAAAAAAAAATTGTATTCCCATGCAGCTTCTTACACTCTATTGGAAGACAGACGATAATAAAGAAGATAAATAAGTACATGGAATATTAGAAGCATTAAAGAGAAATAAAGCAAGGAAGAAGTTTAGAAAATATCAGAGTGGGAGGGTGAAACTGTGTTGTATGTGAGGGCTTATCTTGCTGAAATAACATGAAGGAAACCCGAAGAAAATGAGAGAGCCAGTCACAAGGGTGTCCACACACAGCAGTGCAGGCAGAAGGAGCAGCAAGTGCCAAGGCCCTGAGGCAAGAATGTGTCTGAGGTGTTCAAAGAACAGCCAGGAGGCCAGTGTGGCTAAAACAGAGTGAGCAAAGGATGGGTAGCAGGAGGTGGTGTCAAAAAAGGAGGAGACAGGTTAGGCACGGTGGCTCACTCCTGTAATTGCAGCACTTTGGGAGGCCACGGCGGGCAGATCAGGTCAGGAGCTGGACCTGAGGTCAGGAGTTCGAGACCAGCCTGACCAACATGGAGAAACCCCATCTTTACTGAAAATACAAAATTAGCCGGGCATGGTGGCGAATGCCTGTAATCCCAGCTACTCGGGAGGCTGAGGCAGGAGAATCACCTGGGAGGTAGAGGTTGCAGTGTGCCAAGATCGCACCATTGCACACCAGCCTGGGCAACAAGAGTGAAACTTCATCTCAAAAAAAAAAAAAAAAAAAAAGGAAGGAGGCCTTGATCGGATGAACTGTCCAAACTCAGGCTGGCTCTGGATGTGTGTGAAGAGCACAGACATGGGCAGCAGAGAGACCTGCTAGGAAGCAAATTTAATTACCAGAGAAAGCCAATAGGGCCCTGGTGGAGAGTGGCAGCTCTGAGGCAGTGAAGCAGTCGGGTTAGAAATGGACTGAGAGAGCAAGAGAAGACTCAAGCATGACTCCAAGATTTTCCACTGGGCAAATGGAAGAGCAGACTCATGTGCTGAGACAGGGAAGAAGAAGAGAAGAGTAAGTTCAGGAGGGAACGTCAGGAGCTCACTTTTTCTAAATGATCACTCTAAATTAAACACTCATCAGCTCTCCAGGTAGAGAGAACAACGAGGCAGTGGGATAGGAGATGTGGGCGAGAGATCTGGATCTGAGGCATAACAGCATTTAAAGCCTCGGGACTGGACAAGTCTCTCCCTGCCTCACTGGAGGCAGAGCAGACAGAAAAGGTAAAAGATATTCTCATTGACTAAATATTCAACATGTCGACCGTGTGCACACAATCATATAGTCAAAGCAAACACTGGGGGAGGAATACTTGTGGCACATTTAAGAAAGTTAAATATCCTGATAAATGAGCAAAGATCACAAAGAAAGTTACAAAATAAACACAAATGACAGCTAAATATAAAAGCATACTCAACTTTATCAATAATTAAAGAAATGCAAACTTTAGCAGGTGAAAGATGGCATAATTATCAGGTTGGCAAGATTTGAAAGACTGCTAATGCTCAACTCCAGTGATGGGGAAAGGGGTGAGAAGAAGCCTCAGATGCTGACTGGGGCAATGGACATTCTTAAAATTTATCACAAGTAAGTAGATTTTTAAATAAAAAGTGTCTCATACATATGATGATATTCCTTGCAGAATAATTTATAATAGTGGAAAATTCTAAACAACCTAAATTTCCATTAACAGATTAGTCACACTAGCATTCATATAATACAGTCATTTCAAGGATACAGAAGACTAGGGTGTGCTAATAGGGTAAGATGTCTATTATGTTGTTAAAATAAAAAGCAAGGCTGGACATCGTAGTTCATGCTTGTAATCCCAGAACTTTGGGAGGCCAAGGCAGGGGGATCACTTGAGCCCAGGAGTTCAAGACCAGCCTGGGGAACATGGCAAAACCCCATATCTACCAAAAATACAAAAATTAGCTGGGCATGGTGGTGCATGCCTGTAGTCCCCACTACTCAGGAGGCTGAGGTGGAGGATGGTTTGAGCCCAGGAGGCAGAGGTTGCAGTGAGCCAAGATTGTACCACTGTACTCCAGTCTGGGTGATAAAGCCAGACCCTGTCTCAAAAAAATAAAAATAAAATAAAAAGCAGATTAAAGAGCCCATACAGTAGAGCCCAGGGCTCTACTGAACCACACTGCCTAGGCTGGCACTGAGGCTCTCTGTCACTGACTAAGGAGGTAAACTTAAAAAACTTGCTTCTCAGTGCATCAGTTTCCTCATTTGTAAATTGGGAAGGATAACACAATGTCTAAATTCGAGGACTGAATTTTGCTTAGAACAAAGCAAAACTGAAATAGGGAAAATGCTAAAAAAAACAAAAAACAACAACAAAAAAACCCAGCCATTATCTTATGACTTAAATGTCCTTTAAAAGAAAAAGATGTCCATTTTGAAATAATGAAGCAGAGACATTTTAAAAGTGATCTTGCGGCTGGGCGCAGTGGCTCATGCCTGTAATCCCAGCACTTTGGGAGGCCGAGACGGGCGGATCACGAGGTCAGGAGATCGAGACCATCCTGGCTAACACAGTGAAACCCCGTCTCTACTAAAAACACAAAAAATTAGCCGGGCGAGGTGGCGGGTGCCTGTAGTCCCAGCTACTCGGGAGGCTGAGGCAGGAGAATGGCGTGAACCCCAGGGGTTGGAGCCTGCAGTGAGCCGAGATCGTGCCACTGCACTCCAGCCTGGGTGACAGCGAGACTCTGTCTCCAAAAAAAAAGTGATCTTGGGTGGAGAAGGGATTAGAATAAGTTCCACGTTCTACCCATCACTACTATGATAAGCATATATTTACATTATGTATCAGCAGAAAAACAAAGATGTTTCCATTAAAAAAATAACAAATTTTCAGAATTTGATTTTTAAGCATACTGCAGATTATAGTATAGTAACTGAATTTCCTTTTTAAGTAGATTAATAGCTGTCTATAAACCTTTATCTGGAACTTATGGGCCAGGTGTGCTTTAGAATTCCTATTTTTCAGGTTTTAGAAAAGAAATACGGAAGAGATGTCAAGGAAGATGGTGGAGTAGGAAACTCCAACAATCCGTCCCTCCACCACAGCAGCTATTGAACTAGCAGCACCTGTCAGAATCAATCATTTCGGAACTCTGGACACTAATGAAAGACTTGCAGCATCCTGGGGAGTGCTAAAGAACAAAGAGGCTGGGAAATTTGGGTGAATTTCAGCATTTGCATAGCAGCTACCATCCCCTAGATCCAATCCCGCAGCAGGCAGCCATGGAACTACAGTTGTATGAATTTCTCCTCAAACATTAAAATAACAAATACCAAAAAACAAAGAAATATGGTGTGTATGTGACATATAATATCCCCAACAAGACCCAGAGCAACACCTGGAATAAAAAGTACTAGTATGTTTCTGCAACAGAACTTAGTACTATTCATAAGTACGATTAAAAAATATGTCTACATAAAAGTTATATAGAGAGAAAGAATAAATATAATATATATAAATAGCCTCATGTAAGTTCAGTTCAAGTTTTGCTAACCAATAAAGTCAGGTAAGATCATGACCTAGGGTAGGAGATGACTGCTGTAGGTGGAGTTGTGTCCTCCAAAACAATATGATGAAGTCCCAATCCCTGTGAATGTGACCTTATTGCAAATAGGGCCTTTGCAGATATAATTAAGATGCCAGTTAAGATGAGGTTATACTGGAGTAGGGTGGGCCCTTAATCCAATATGACCCTATCCTTAAAAGAGGCACCAAGACAAACATACACAGAGGAGAATGCCATGTGAAGACACACACAGAGGGAAGATGGCCATGTGACCACAGAGGCAGGGACTGGAGTGATGTAGCTGCAATCCAAGAAATACCAAGGTGTGCCTGAAACCACCAGAAGCTGGAGAAGCCAGCATGGCCCGCCTTGCTGATGCCCGGACTTTGGACTTACAGCCTCCAGAATCACAAGAAAATACATTTCTATTGTTTAAAGCCACCTAGTTGGTGGTACTTTGTTAGAGCAGCCCAGAGAAACCAATACACTAACTAGCCAAAGTACCACTTGAAGGTACCATAGCTCCAAACTGTTTTCAAATTTTAATTTATGATTTCTCCACTAAGAAAGTTCCCCTTTGTACACATCATTGACTACATTGGGTCATTTTATTCAGTAAAAAAACTTATATGATACAGATTTCACCTCCTTTTCAGTTATATTTGTTTGACTGATTTAAATTTAAATTGTTTCAGACTGTTTATAGATGGTCTTAAAGGTATAACTGAGTCACTGCATATTTTTTCCCAACTTACAGACCCAAACGTACCTGAGTTTTTCCAAGGCACTTTCTCGTTCAATGCGAAGTTTAGCTAAAGATGCGTTCTCAGCTTTAAACTTTTCTATTTCTGTTTCCAATTCAATAATTTTCTCTCTCAAAACCTGGGATCGAGCATTGTCACCTATGAAATAGGCCATAAATACTGAACTTCACAAAAGGCATTACTGCAGCAAAAACACTAGCTAGCTAGTAACACTAAGAGCCAAGAACATGGCAAACATCTGTGCCATTAAAATGCATTAGAAACAATGCTTCAAACATGAAAAGGAAAAAAAATTAAACCTAACTTTCCTGAGGAAATCAGTGGGAATTTATGAAAGAATTAATCTACCTCAAAAGAGTATCGACCTGATAAGGACTCAACATGATACATAAAAAGAAATCATTCAAATCAATTTTTCAAAGACGAATATATATAAATAGCTTAAGAACATGAATAAGTAATCCACAAGTGATCTGAAGAGCTAATCAACACCAAAATCAAAGTTTACCCCCTACTATTAATCAAATAAATGCAAATTGTTTTCCCTTTATCAAATTTGCTATTTAAAATGTAAAATAAGGCCGGGCGCGGTGGCTCACGCTTGTAATCCCAGCACTTTGGGAGGCCGAGGCGGGCAGATCACGAGGTCAGGAGATCGAGACCACGGTGAAACACTGTCTCTACTAAAAATACAAAAAATTAGCCGGGCGTGGTGGCGGGCGCCTGTAGTCCCAGCTACTCGGAGAGGCTGAGGCAGGAGAATGGTGTGAACCCGGGAGGCGGAGCTTGCAGTGAGCCGAGATCGCGCCACTGCACTCCAGCCTGGGCGACAGAGCGAGACTCCGTCTCAAAAAAAAAATAAAAATAAAAAAATAAAATAAAATGTAAAATAGCCAGTGCTTCTGTCCTTCAAGCATTTTTATCAATTAGTACTTTTTTAGAAACTAAATGTGATCCACAAGACTAAAGAAATGAGGTAAGTTACACAACTCTGTCATATTAAAACTACATAGAAAAAATGACTGGAATGAAATATCCCAAAATGGTATAGCAGTTACTTTTGGGTAGTTAAGTTGTAAATATTTTTGCTCCTATGCTTTTTAAGCTTCCAAACTTTGTAAAAAAAAAAATTACTTTTAAAATCAGAATTTTTGAAAAATAACGTTATAATTTCTATTTTAATTTCTATTTTAAAACACCTAAGCTCTGCTAGTTAATAATATAATGGAAAGGATCTTTCAGGGTGAGTTTAAAAAGTCCGTTACATCAACAGAAATACTACACATCCGTTAAATGGAATGAGGTAGATGTGTACATGCGTTAGAACAATCTTCAAAATTTATCATAAGCAAGGTGCAGGACAGTATGCAAAAAGCATCCTTTCATTTGTATAGAAAGGTAATTATATACAAATTGACACATATGCTTTTATATGCATGGACTCTTTAGAATACACAAACGAAACGGTAATACTGGTACCTCTAGGAAGGGGTACTTGAACCAGGTCTGGGGAAGAAAGGAAATGTAGAAGCTTTGATGTTATCTCACTTTATTAAAAAGTAATTAGTTTTAAAGCCTTATGTAGACCCATAAAATAAATCAAATTTTTACAAATCACCCATTGATTTGACTTCTATTGAGCAATAAGGAAAGTCAGGATTTTAAGCATTCTGACAGCATACTGATAAATGTTAAATTTCTAACATTCTGATACATATTTTATAATGCTATGACTCACCAGGTGGTTGGTCTTGACTCATGTTTAACTTGGGTTCGTTTCCCAAGTGTGAATCTGACTTTGGTTTTGGTTTCAAAGAAGGAAAGAATTTCATCATCAGCTCCGATGGAGGAGGAGGACTTCTGCTCCTCCTGGACTTGCTCAAGTCTTCTCCCCTCTTGACTGGTGCAATCTTCCTTTTTATTGTTTTGTCCAGGGTACCTATTTCATTATTAGGGCAGCATGTCTGTGGCATCCCATAAATGGATTCATTCCCAAGAACAACATCATGATTACACAAATTCTCTTCCAGGTCAGTCCAAGTTCTTTCATCATCAAAGTCCATTTTACTCATACTTAGGGATGAGGATCTCGAGGGCTCAGACACTTTATGTTTTATGCTTTCTATGATAGACTCATCGCTACTGTAATCTTTATCAGACAAATCCAGATCAACATCTCTCCTTTTATCTTCTTGGGTCCTGGTGTCCTTAAAAGGCCCCTTACCATCACAGACTTGTGGGCTATCCTCTCTGCTGCTGATGCCCCTTTCTCTATCCTCAGTCAATGGTTTTATGGTAACATCAAGCTGTTCCTCAGAGTCAGTGCTACTGTCACTGTTCGGAACACCTTCATCATCACGTGCATTCCATTCAGTTTGATTTTCAGAAGTGCTCTTTTGGACGGCTTTCCTGATTTTACAAGGCTGTTCCCTCAATTCATCAGCTGAGGACAATGAATGAAGTTGTTTGGGTGCGACTTCACACTCACTCTCCTCACGTGCAGTGTGGTCCAAATCCTCACTGCGGTTACACTGACTAACGGGATCTGCCGGGTTTGTCTTCTGTGGCACAGCTTTGACAGGGGTGGAAGACATCCGGTGACCTTTGCAGATCTGTTGATCCCTTTCTAAGATTTTCAGCACAAATGAGGAATTACTAGAAAATGATATTTCATCAGCAGCTTGTTCTAAAAACAAAAATTCATCTAATTCCAAATTTTCTTTTTCCTTTTCTCGTTCCCAAGTCTCTAACTTTTTCTGAAGAGAAATGTCAAGAGAAGATTCAGACTCTCTCATGGTCTCCCTTATAGGGCTCTTAGCAGCCAGGCGGCTGGCCGGCCCTGTTGAAAGAGGAAGTCTGTCTTTACCTTGTGTCTTATTCCACCCTGTGCAGCCAGTATCGCAAGGTTTTGGACACTCAGGTACATTTTCTTTATTATTAGATGTGACTTTTTTTTCAAATTTGATCTGGTCTCTGAACTGCCCATCACATTTCTTCCCCGTCTGTATCTTCAATCCTGACGGAGAAAGGCTTTTCCCGTTACTACACTTCAGCATTTTTGTCTTCTGACTGAGGGTGACAGAACCACTCTTGGTTCTAGCTTTACTGTCCTTTTTAAGGATAGGGTTGTCTGCACACGGCTCTTTATTTATGAGAGCTGTTTTCCGCTGGAGTTGCTGTCTATCCATTTTAAACAGCGGCTGGTCCTCGGAAGTGCTCTGGTTAGTCACTAGTTTACTTTCTTTCCCTTTTTGAAACTTAGATTTAGCATTAGTAAATCTGGCTAAACCTTCTCCTCGTTTTAAAAATGGTTGTTTTGGTTTTGCTTTGATTGGCAATGGTCCTTCTGCTTCCTAAAATAAAAGAATAATATTTGAATTAATTTTGGTATATCCAAGTCATCTCAAAGTTATTTTTAAGGCAAATTATAGATAAATCTCTAAAGCCTTAGAATGATTTAATCAGAAGAGCACAATCGCTGACCTTCAGCTGTTTTTGCTTCAGTTCTTGCTCTTCCAACCGAATTTGTTCTTCTAAGTAGTCTTCAAAGGTCTGTTTCCTTTCTCCAATAGCAGCTTTAATGGGCCTAATTAGAAACAGAAAGTTATTTAACATGCAAATCATAATGTGTGAATAGTTTACACTTAGTTGGCCTGGTACAGAAACCCTTGACAACATGGAGAACGAACTTTTCCCAAAATCACTGCCTCCCTTTGAGAACCTAACAAAAACCACAATCCCTCTCCACCCCTTAAAATAAAGAAACATACAACACTCTTCACATGACTTTGGAGTCCTAAGAACCCTTCTGAAGTCCATCTATCGACTACAGATTAAAACATGGAGTAACATATTCATCAAATAACTTTAAAATGTATTTCAAAAATAGATCACTAAATATGCATTTTTTTAATTAAGAAAGGCCCTTAATGTGAGTAGAGCAATAATCAGAAAAGTCATTTTGTCCGTATCATTATATTAAAAATTTTGAAATGAATTTTTAAAATAATCAACTTACTTAAAAGATAAAATACTTAATCTTTGCCATATTTTAAAATTCTGTAACTAAACTGATTATGCAATTATAATTGATAAGTGACACCAAATGGGAGACGCCAATACTTAATTTTTCCCTTCTCCAAAAATAGGATTTAACTATTTGAGAGAAAATTGATTTTATCCAGATGTTTCTCTTAAGTGAAAAAGCTTTGAGAATACAATGTCAAGGCAGCTTTAACTGACCTATCTCCTCAACCTCCTTTGTTGTGGACAGTACATAATAGGTTGTATCTTTAACCTTAAAAGCTTAGTCAAGCAAAAACAAGAAAAGTATAGATCTTTCAAACAAAGAAAGTGTTCAATAACAAAGGCTAGCTATTGTACTAAATAGTCACATTTCTCACTTTCAACATGAACAATACCTTTCTTCAATATTAGTCACTTCTGAGGAATCATCATGTTTTTGTAAGTTCTTATCATTTGCTTCCTGAATCTGTTCTGTCATTTTCTCCCAACATGATAAAATACTTTCTCCTGAAATAAAAATTAGGAACAATTTAGCTCAAGAAAAGCATATTAATG